>NW_006263351.1:2142997-2153222 GCF_000469605.1 Apis dorsata | reverse complement strand
TCGCGCCATTTTTCTCGTTTTTTTTTCTTTCTTTCTTTCTTTTTTTTTTCTTTTTTTTTTGATCGTTTCACTCTGTCGCCATTCATCGGAATTTTAATACTCATGTTTTTATCATGACCAGTTATTCCTCCGCTTTTTTCTTCCTTTTCCTTCTTCTTCTTCTTCTTTTTCTTTTTTTCTCTTTCTTTCTTTTAAAAAATTATCACTTGCGTTATTTTTGGGGATGTATGCGTTGCGATAGCGTTGCGATTAATTGGGATCTCGAGTTGCCGAGATATTAAAATCAAATTCAACGCGACGATTCGGCTCTTCCATTCGTGGAAGAGATACGTATTTTGTATTTAAGCGAGTGGATTCTGTTTCGTTTTTTCTGCGATATTGACAATTCGAGAAAAATGTTTCGACAAAAGACTGAAATTGAAATTTTTATTAGGAATTTTTGATACGAATATGAAATTAATTTGAAAAAGAAAAAAGAGAAAAAAAGAGATAGAAAACTATCAAAATATTGAATACTGGTCAAAATCTATAAAATAAAATGGTTCAGACGATTTGGCATTTTGAGTTATATTTATATACATGTTAAAAAAAAAATATGTATATTCGATCACATAATATTCAAAATATGAACAGAATTTGTAATTAATTGTATTTTAAACGAGTGGCGATTTTGTGTATCGTTTCTTATTAAATTATTAATTTGTAAATTGTGATAGATTCAAATCTTGTCAATGTGCATTACGTCTGAATGATGTAAATAAATATTTATGCAAATTTATCTATATATTTACATATATATTAACTCAAAAAACGTGAAATTTACATAAAGATTTATTTCATTCGTTAAATATTTCATAATACGTATCTTTTCTCACTTTTACGCGTTTCTTGTAAATGCAGAATTGTAATTATCGAAAAAAAAAAAAAAATGCAGAAAACATTGAAGCAATAGTTTATACGTAGTATCTATTCATAAAACATTTACTTCGTTCCTCTGTTGCTAATTACCATATTTCAACGAGCAAAAACTAAATCGTGATATTAGATCTCAGATAAAATCTCTATGCAGCGTTCAACCGTAACTTAAAAAAAAAAAAAAAAAAAAAAAACTAAACTTGGACATTCTACTTCGATTCATCTAACGTTTTTATCTGACTTCTCTGATTGTATTTATGAATTTATTGTTCGATAATTATCCAATGAATTGTTCGTAATGAATGAATCGATTATTACTATTTTTTTTTTTTTTTTGTTTGCTTTGCTTTGTGACATTTTTATCGAAGGGAGAAAAAGAAGTAATAAAATGATTTGTGTTTCATTCTTTGCTAATGTTCTAATTATATGTTAATATCAATATCATGTTATATTTTCAATTAGTATAACTATCCATCAAACAATTTCTTAAATGATATGAAGTATCATTTATCAGATTGAAGAATATATCTAATGAAAATAAAAACCGAAGGATAATTCTTTCCTAATAGAAATAAAATAAAAATGATAGAATAACAATTTTTCGATAATTTTTTTATAAAACTTTATTTTCGAGAGAATTCGATTAAAATACGTATAAAAGGAAGGGAAATTCGTTCGAATCTATTTCTTTCCTTCTTAATTATTCTATTTGAATTTATAAATTATGGCTTGAATTAAAATTTATTTAATTAAACTATAAATTCTCTGTTTCATTTCAAGTAGATACGTAATCAAGAGATAATCCAGATGATCGATATCCAAGTGTCCTTAAAATTTCATAGTCCTCAAATTTCAGTTGACTTTTTCGAAAACGTTGTATTGGAAATCATCGTTCTACATTTTCGATATATCGTTATTTCAATTTGAAATATAAATTTTAAAGAAGATATTTTTCAAAATTTATATTTTTGAAAATACTAAATACATTTATTAATTATACATATATAATTAATAATTAATTATTGTAACTCTTGTAAATAAAAACGTAACGTAAACATAATTGCGATTTTTTGAATTATGCCAATATATCAAATCAGCGAGGAACCATCTCGATTTTCGAATTAAAATTTTCAGTATCATAAATATATTCATAAATATATTTATTTATTCAAACGAAAATTCATCATGGCGGATTTCTAATTTAAACATTCTAACGTAAATCAATCTCTTTTATTATGCATATGTTTTTTTTTTTTATTACTTTCCGTTAATTCTTCGTTTCCCTCGTTTTTCAAAAAAAAAACGTTTTCATTTTCCCACCGAGCTCCTCATTTGTATTCGGAATACATTATTGTATCCTATTTACATTTGCAAGGATTAAAATCTAATTAAACTCGGAACGGAGCGGAAGGAAATTAATTTTTTTTTAATAATTATACGCGTCCGATCAAAGGACAACGACTATTAACCGATCGAAAGGAGATAAGATATCGTTTCTCACGCTCTCGTTCCCTTTTTCGAATCGTCCTGAAACCGATATCAGGCCCACGTTTCTCGATCGAAAAGAAAAACTCGATCCTTCCACTTGTAATCCTTCCTCTTCTCGTTGAGTCGCGCGGACGTTCGCGGATTGGATTGGATTTACGGCCAACTTGTATACGAGTGTACATCGGTGGCTTTATAATCATTACACTCCACCCGCCCCATTTATTACCCGATCCCGCCGGAAGTTTAGACGTTTAGGCGCGCAGGCGCAGAAGAAGAGCGCAACAAGAGGGTTTCGATCTCCTCTTTTCTTTTTTTTTCGTTCGACGTTTACACGGATGCGAGTTGAATAGAATTCGACTCGAATTCTTCCGAAGAAACGGAAAAAAAAAACGAGAGAGAGGGAAGAAGAAAGGAAAGGAAAATTTTTCTTTTTGAGAAACGATGGTTCCTCTCGCGGAGAGATGATGATGATGATGATGATGATGATGATGAGTCTTTTTAAACGTCAATCATAGATTAGACGAAGCGGATGAGGCTCGATGTGGTTGGTTTGGCCTCTTCAGGATGGGCCCGAGGGTAAAGGGCACCTGGGCCCATGCACTACTCACAGCAGCCACTGTTAGGGATTTTCACCCTCGAACCCATGGAAGCTGCATTTCCACGTGCTGGAACACGTGGCCGTTTATCGGCATAGGTAAATCCTACCTACGATTGGCCACGCTCTGCTCGATTACATTTTTCTCATTCCCTTTTAAAGAGGAGGTTTTTCGTTAAGAGGAGATTTTTTTTTTTTCATTACGTTTAAATGAAGTGATATATTACGTTGCTCGTTATTGTGAGAAGAAAAGGAACGAGATAAGAGTTAAAGCCTTGAGTGAATGGATGCTCGGATTAATTTGAATTCAAACTCTTGGAGATTTAATCGTTTGAGAACGAAATAAAATTAATAAAATTAAGTTAAGATGAATGATAATACGTATAATGTTCGGTTTCTGTTAATATACAATTTTGTTTTGCATGTAGAATATATTCTTAAACTATCGAGAGATTGAAAATCGACAAAATACTTGTTCATAAAAGAGAAAGAAAATAGTTTTAAATTATTTTTATATGGAATTATTGATTTGAATAAATTTATTCAATTTTGACAAAATCGTTTTAAATTTTACTTTTTTTTTTAAAGAATTGTTAAAATAAAATTAGGAAGCTTGAAAAATGATATGATATTTTCATTAAATAGAATAAAATAAAAACTACTGAAATGTAATACAAATATAGATTAAACATTATCAGATGTTGATTTAGGTCTACAAATATCCAACGCGTGCTTGCAATAACAATAAATCAATCCTCAGGCAAGTCTAAGCTTAACCCAATTTCATGTAACCTAATCTAACAATGTTTAAAATCAATAATTTTTTCGCACATTGGATATTTTTCGATACATTCACAATACTCTCGAATCGTGCAAAAATCAAAATAGATAAAAAAATTGATCTTATTTCACAATAAAAAAATATGAATAAAACTATAAAATTTTTCCAATTGATAATAAATCACTTAATCATCTTCTGAACAATCTACTGAAAATTTATATCTTTCGTAAGAAAAAAAAAATCTACTTAACATCGAAATAACATCAATCCGTGGACGCATCGACACGTTTACACGCAACTTCATGTAGAAGTTAATCGAAATCGCGAACAAGGAATACCTGAGGGGTTGCCTGAAGCGAGATCTAAACGAGTTACGCTCGTTTCTATCCCCTTATCAGGATCGCGATAAATGCTCGTAATAAGTTCTTATCATCAATCATTTTGACAGCCTGATAACTCACTCCCATTCACAGATACACGTCGCGTTTCCCGCGTCTTTTGTCGATCGTTGAACGTTCCTCGACTCGTTTCGCACGCGAACGAGAATCTCTAAAAAAATCTCTCGATAAAGCGAATTATGTCGAGGAGATCGAAGAAAAAATAAAAATCTCGTTTCAACTGTGATTAACTCGCGCGCCACGTGGTCGATAAACGAAACGTGATCGAAGGAGGCAGGCCTTCTTCCTGTGGCTTCGTGTCCCGCTCAAAAGTCGACCACGGTTCCACGATTCGGCCGTGGAATGCACGGCTCCATTCATTCGAACCGGTTATTTCTAGAAAAGAGGAGGCTGAATGAAAATCTGTCAACCCACGTGGCGAAACCCGCGTGGCCAATGACCGCTTTCGACCACGGTCGTTCCACTCACCTCGCCTTCCACCCAAACCGAATGAATCGATGACTAAATCGCTAAACTCGCGTGAAATTCACGGATAAGATGTTCTCGTAACGGAATAATCTAGTGTTGGATGAGACGTTTTTCAATTGAGGATAATTTGAAGCTAGATTCGAGTTCGTGATTGGATTTATTTTTTCTCGTGACAATATATATTTTTGTACTTCTTTCCTGCATTTTGTTAAACGAAGAGGAAAAGATACTATTTAATGAAATAATAATTCTTTATAACGATGATTTTACTTTGAAACCATTTATCTATACTTTTTAAGTCTTCACAGATTTTCCGCTAAAATTTAAAATTATTTTAAAGGAATCTGTTTCTAATAATTTTTTCATCGAATAAAAAAAACTTGTGTCAATTTAATTTAATCGTAATTTCGTTAATTAATCATAAAAAAATAAATTTGGTTATATAAGATTGTAAAAGTTAATTATAATTAATCGATTCCCGCGCTTTTTCGCAACCAATCACACGTGTTTCCACCATCTAAGACAATTCCCCGTGTGGGGAAAACTGGGATAGAGGGGACAGAAGAGAGAGAGAGAGAGAGAGAGAGAGAGAGAGAGAGAGAGAGAGAGAGAGAGAGAGAGAGAGAGAGAGAGAGAGAGAGATAGTATCTATTCTTCCGTTACGCTGTCTTGAATTTATATATGCGGTGCATAAATAATCCTTGTATTGCGAGATAAGGATCTATGATCGTTGTTTACGAGCATTACCGTCGTAATTCGTTTTCAGCTAACAGGATTCATTTCTAATCTCGTTGCCCTTTTTCCATCGGCTCCTTCGTGATCGTCCCGTAGTCACGAAGGAAGAATCGATGCCTCGAACTAGCGATGTTTCGACGACTAGCTAGCGAATAGGACACACGACGCCTGACCTGAATTCCACTATAGCGCATGATAGACGAACAATTGCGTAACATACGCGTGCTTCGTGTGGACTCGCCTTTTCGCGCTTCGCGTTGGTCCTTGGAGGGAGAAAAAAAGGACCGAACGCGCGTACGCCAAAAATTTCTTGCTTATATAATTTCTTGTTGTCTTGATCGTGCGGTATGCACGAACTGACTATCGCGTTGTCATGGACCAACGGAACGATTCGTGTGCTGATGGATCATTTATAGTTCGTTATTTGTTGCGCATCTTAGTAAGAGAGATGATTAAACTCGAAGGTCGTTCGAGATTGAACCGAAAACTCGTTTAAATCGTGACGGTGTAAAAAACGAGACGTAAGATTTAAGATTAATTTAATCGTCAGTTTGAAATCGTAAGAGACAAGTAAGACGGGGAAAAAAGTCATGGTATTTCTAATGTTCTACTTTCCAAGCGTTTGATATTTGTATTGGATAAAAGCGCGCGAATGAGGTTTCCACCTCTATGTACCGGCCAGATAGTGGAGATTGAATCGAAAAGTAAAGGGAATTAGTTTTCTTTTCGGTCGATCGCGATAAAATTAAAATAAATTCGTACGATTAAGAAAAATCATCTACATGCGCTTATGTATGCCTCCGTAAAGGTTTATCGCGCGTCTGCCATCTCTCTAAGAGTTGCCTTGAGGATCCAAGGACTTCAATTGAAACGATACACGTTGTTATATTGTACATGTACGGGAGTATATACCGGTTCGCGAGAGCTCGTTTCGCGGTAATCGACAATTGAATCGACATACGGTTCGGTTGATAAAGAGCGGGAAACTCACTCTGCGTCTTGTTGTGGATCACGCAGCGATCGTATCGCGTTCTCCTTTATATTATCCCAATAGGATTTTCTTCGTCGAACTCTCACGTTGCTGCTACAACTTTTTGTCACGCACAGAGAGAGGCACACAGAGAGACAGACACTGAATCACTAAAAAATTGTTTTCTGTTAAAACACGCGATATTGTTACAGGAATTTCAATCTCGAGGAAACACTGCGCGAAACTTCAGCGGAGGCGTACTTATCGCGTGTAATCGCGCGGCTCGGCTTCCCGGCGAATGCTTCTCGCTCGTGAAACAACCGTGAACACACCGAGGAACATGCACGACACACTGGGAACCGATAGACAGAGAGAGAAAGACAGAGCGATAAAAGGGAAGGGAGAAAAAGAAGGAGAGAGAGAGAGAGAAAGAGAGAGAGAGAGCCTCGTGTGCGATCTTCCGAACGGAGCTCTCACCGTGCACTGACTGCTCCGCTCCGCTTGCTCGCTACCGTCAATAAGATCGATCGAGTCCACTACTCGCGAGAGATCACACTAGACGCGCAGCGATCCGCCGAAAAACTCCCGTGGGACGCTTCTCCGCCCTCTGCAGCCCTCCTCGCCTATTCTCCCTCCCTGCTGTCCCTCGCTCCTTCTCACTCGCGCTCCTCCCCCCTTTACTGCCCTCCCCTCCTCTTCCCGCCGTTCTCTAGCTTCTTCTCCCCCGCCTCCTCCGCCACCACCCTCCCACTCTACCCCCTTCAGCGTCAGTGCACTGCTCTGTGTGCTTTGAACGTGTATGCGCAGTCTGTGTGTAGACATTTATACATATAAAGTAGTATACTCTCCCTCCCCCCCTTACTCCCCTTTCCCCTTGTCAGTCTATCCTTTTCTCGTTCTCGTATCGCTTTCCTTCTCCTTTTCAGAGCATTCTCTTTCTCCCTTCCCCTCTTTGTTTAACGCGAGAGGTTATCCCTGTCCCTCTTATCGTGGACGCGCTATCACGAATTCCGGCGGCCAGCGACACTGGCTACGTGAACTCGACACTGGTCCCGCGGTGTCATAACACTGGTAACAGCCTGTCGTGGGCTATTAAAAGCGCGTACAACGTTGGGGGCAGTTATCATGAGCGTGATGCGCGGACCGTTTGCACACGCCACACCCCGGAACCACGAGGAGGAAAGACGGAAGGAAAGAGCGTCGCGATGACAAGAGTTGATCTTCGTGAAGTTTTGAAGGGCGGGACGCGACTCTATTTCATGAAAACTGATTTCTGTTGAGTTTTCTGTTGATTTTAAAGTGTCGCGTTTTTTCATGATATTTTTTTTTCGTTTTTTTAATTTAGAAGAAGAGGTAAAAGAAAAAAGTGTCGTCGATCGATTCTATTTTAGGATTTTTGTTCATTTTCTTATTTATCTTTTTTCATTTCTTTCACATTCAATGTTATTTTCATTTGTAATATCTTTTTGTGAAAGTTAAACAAATGGGCCAAAGAAGTCGATTTGGTTAGGTTCATTGGCTCGTACTGTCGTTCAAAGTCAGGCCAACAGCGCGTCAAGTGCGCGCCTCTGAGCTGCAACTCGTCACACGTCGCTCGGAACCGTTCGTGCCTTTCCGTGTCGCTCCGCTTTCGCGCTTCCCTCACCATTTGTTCCTCTCTCGCTCCCTCTTTGTCTCTTCTCTCCCTTTATTTCTTGTTCACTGTTCAACTTCTATCTCCGTCCCTTTTTCTGATTCATTCCCTCTGGTTTTCTTTCCCGATCTCTTCCTTCTCTTTCTCTTCCTATTTCCATTTCTGCCCCCTTCTGGTCATCGCTGTTTTCCTTCGTTTTTGTTTCGTTTTATCTTCGTTTCATATCCTCCTTTTCCCTCTGAAAGGCTGAGAGAGTCTCCTACGCGTTTCTGTACTTCTCTCTCCCTTCCTCCCACTTTTCTCGTTTCCCCCTTCTTGCTGCTTCGCTCCCCCTGCTGGGTTCCCATACGGAATCCCACCAATCGTACTCCAACATTGAGAGAACTCCAGCGATGGAAACGATATTCTTGCAAACTGTGTATGTATCGATATATATTTCTGCGAGAAATCTTTAGTTTTTTTTCATGAAAGTACTAAAGTATTTATTTTTTCTCTTTCTAAGGAAATAATCAATGGAGAAAATATTGCAAAAAACAAATGGAAATTTAAAAAAAATTGTACCTTTAAGTTAGCAAATATTGGGAGAATTAATTAATAATGATTATTATATGAGCGTGCATTCATCACAATTTACAATGTGACGACTGAATGCCTTAGAAGATTACATCATAAATAGAACTTAAGTACTACACTATTACTTAACTATATCCCTACTTGGTACACCACTTATTAAACTAAATATGAATGTATTCACGAGGAAATGAATAATCATTTAATGTATACTAGTTCTTGTTTATATTTTTTAAATATTTTTATATATTATATATGAGTAAAATTTATATAATTAATTCCGCATTTCTCTTTCACATTTTTAATATTTTACATAATTTCTATCATGTGTTTTTTATTCAATAACTTTCATATTTTTGTACATATTTTATTCTTTGTTAGTTTAGTTTTTTAATTTCTATTTTTTTTTAATATATATAAAAATAAATATTTCGTCCATCCAATGAAATTAATTCCATTACAAATCTATTCTTTCATCTCTACTTATCACTTTTATTTCTTTCGATTCTATCTCTACTAGAATCATGTAATCTCTTGAATCCGTGATATTGCTCATTTCCTCACCTATATAGTCATCATTAAGTGGAATAATGCGAAAATTCTTTCTCCTCCCTGTCCTGTTACAATCTTTCTCTGTCTTTGTCATTGGCATTGTCGTCACTGCCATGAGGACCACCAGCAGGTCGCCATAGCAATGTTCAAAAGTCACCACTTTGGATTCTAATTCTTTTCGTTTTATTATCTTATATTATCTTTCAACATTAAGATCTTTAGTAAATACAAAATAACTAGTGATTAATGCACACAGGAGATGATTTTTGATATAAATATCACTGTAAAAATGTAAGAAAAGATAAAAAATTTTTGTTTGAAAATTTGTTTTCGAATAAATTTGATCAATTTATTATTGGAGTAAATTATTTATAAAGAGATTAATATGAAATAAGTGAAATTTTTTTTTTAAAAAAAAAATATCATTTTTTCATTTTAAATTTATAGAAAAATTATATTTATAAGAAAAAAAACTTAATTCTATACTTTTTATTTTTTGCAAGTAAAATAACCTTCTACAATGGAATCACTTGTATTCAATCGGAAATTAATCAAATTCTCTTTAATTAATTTGATAAGTAACATCAAAATTCAATTTTCTCAAAACGAAATCTCGAATGAAAAAATTTTACTCTTTCTCGTCTTAATTTTTACGCGTGAAATCATCTCCTGCTCAATTGTATCATCATCAATTATCGTACAGAGAGAATATATCGAAAAATTTCGTAAATATTTTCGCCTATAAAATTGAAAGAAGATTTGTAAATTTTTGATCATAAATATTTCAAATATTATTAAAAATACGTATAACTATTGGTATTTCAAAAAGAAAAAAGTAAAATTGGACCACAGTTAACTTATCAACGCGGCCATTGGCCGCCTCGCGAGCAAATAAAAAACGATTGGGGCAAGAGACCTCTCCCTTTCACGACATCGATATTTTAATTGTTCCAGCTCGTCAAGGCGACTCGCTTGCATCAGCGATCGTGTGGCATAACACTCAATTAACTGTATATATAACTTTCCTTCGTTCCCCTTTTATGCTTCATCGATTCACGTTGCGATTTCCTGACGCTCTATTGATCCCTTCAACCACGTTTTCTCGCCCATTTTCACAAAA
>NW_006263351.1:2136437-2142797 GCF_000469605.1 Apis dorsata | reverse complement strand
CAAAAAAAAAAAAAAAAAAATTAAAAATCAAAATTTGCAAAATATTGTTTTGATTTGTTTATTATTTCATTATTTATCATTCTTTGTTAAATTAATAAATAATTGTTCTATATGCTATTTTATATGTTTTTTAAATAAGTAAAAAAGTGAAATAAAAATTTTTTTCGTTCAAGGTTTTATATCAAAAATTTGAATTTGAAAATTTATCGAATATATTTGTATTTGATTATTAATTGTTATCTTATTTGGATCTTATTTGATCCGATCTTATTTGGATCGTAATGTATCTGATTGACTATGCATGTGTTCGCTAATTAACATGTTACAATTAATCACTCGATCAATAGATATTTACTCTATAATTAGTCAAATTTATATATATTTGATAAATTTTTCATTAAAGATAAAGCTTCTAATTCTTAATTTCTTTTATTTTAAGCAACATATTATCTTCTTAATTCACAAACTATTCCGTATAGAATTAATATTATTTATTTAATATCAAACTTTTTATTTTTACTAATTTTATTTGTATTTATGATAAATGAAGTAAAAGACAGACAGACTTGTTTTGATGAAAAACAATAAACAAACTATATTAAATTTTAAGAATCTCTATATTAAAATCTCAAAATCTTGAACGAAACAATTCCACGCCATTAATTATTTTTTTTACGTGAAATCACCCGTTTCTCGATTTACACTATCATTTACATTCTAACAAGTTAAAAATAACAGTGAGATAGAAACAAAGAACTAGAGAAATTACAGGTTCGAAAGTGTAACTCATGTTAGACATGGTATATCTAAAACGGTGGGTGGATGGTTCGTTTATTAACCGTCGCTGCAACTTGTTGCTGGTCGCGTTGCCGCTGTTGAATAACGCCCTTCTGACCTCTCCGGAAGCTACCCTGTCCACGCTGCTCTCCTTTCAAGGAAACCGTTCCCCTTCTGCGGTTCCGTGCTTCCGCGTTTGCCAAATCGCTTCTGCCACTCGAGATAATCGCGGTTTAGTCCTTGAGAATCACCCTCCTTTACTGCCCGTATCCTTGGTTAACGAGTCTCGTGCCAAGAGAAAAATAAGATACTCGACAGAATTCTTAACACCTTTTATCTTTTTCTTTTCGTGTAACAGGATTGTGTATAAGGATTGATCGGTTTTCGAGAAAAATTGAAATGGAATAAAAATATATCGTAAATAATGTATATTGAAATATCAATGAATATTTTTAAAAATATTATCGATCATGAATGAGTTCTTTTTTAAATAATGTGAGAGTTTAATTATAACGAGATTAATGTGATGTGAAATGTAATATAAATTTAGATAATTTTTTGTGATTTGTCACAATGTGATGTTGGATGATATATATTGCGATGAAAGTGAAACATAATATAAGTTTAGGTAAGAAAATTTTAGATTAGAATGTTTTTTAACAAAAGTATAATTTGTTTATATGATAAATTTATCAAGAATGGTGAATTCATAAATACTTTGAATTTTTCTATTCGATCTTAATTTCGATATAAATTTAATTTGAGAAACATAATGTTAAATTATTGGTAAATAACTTTATTTGGTGTTTAACCCCGTTTAAGATAAACAATTTCAAATAGTTCGTACATCACCATTTATGATAAATTTATTACACAAGTACCGGTATTCCATGTTTACAAAGCATTCTACTTTTATCGCAGTTTAGAAATCAATGTGGGTTAAGCAGTTGCAACAGTTATAGGTAATATAGAATAATCTGTATTCTCAAGTGGTCATATTATGGATTTAAAGAAGGCACAAGTGAAATATTTTCTATGCTCTTAAAACAAATTCATAATTAAAAGTACGTGTTTAAAAACGATCAAATTTATTCGAATTTTAAGTATCATTTAAAAATAAATGATAAAATTTTTAATATATATATAAATTCTCGGCAAATAACTCGAAAAATATAAAAAAAATATTTACTAGTAGATAATATTTTTTATAAAATTTACCCACTTACTTTAATTTAAATGATTTAAAAACTGAATATATTAGAATCACTGGAATTTATATTTTTTATTATATTTTTATATTTTCATTAACTTTAAAAAAAGTTAAAAAGAAAATATTAGTAAAAAATATATTAAATAATAATTATTGATTCGATAAATCTTTCTTTTAAACTTTGAAACAAAATTAAAGAAAACTGTTATTTCATTAACAATGAACAAATAAAACATATAATTTATTGATTTATTGTTGTTTTATTGATTAAAAATGAAAAAAATTGAAAAAAAAAATAACATTATTCATGTTACATAAAACAGTAACGATGACAGATTCAATCTGCGATAAATCTTACTTATCTTTCGAATGAAAGATAAGTAAAAAACCTGCATCAAAATGATGCAGAATATTTTTCTGCATACATTACACGTAATAATTCAAAAATAATCAAAAAAACATATACGTCCCTCTTCTCGTTCCAAGATCCTCAATCTAACCTATTTTTCACAAAACCAACCAACATCAACTTTCTCATCACTTGAATAGATATGTTAAAAATTCCTTATCCATTTGTTTCTTCTCTATCTCACTCGAATATCACATCATAATCAAATTATAATTTCTCAGTTAAAACTTTGAAAAGAATGTATCTTTATTCATTCGATAAAATTTTTACAACTTCCGTGTTTAATTACCGTTGTCAAATAACTACCATAAGCTGTCTACATATGATTCAACGTGGAACACGGTTAACACGGTTCTCGTGTAAGTGGAGCATGACCGTGCAACGATACAGAGGGAAGCGTATGAAGCAACAGCGATAACGGGGTTGTGGACGAGGGGATGAAGCGAAAATAGTGGCGTTTTTTTGATTGTACATTCGAGAACGGATGCTGCTTGTTGCACTTGGGTTGCTGCCAATGGAGAACATTCGGAAAGATTGTCGTATTATTGCGCGAAGGGTGGCCCAAAATTGTTATCCGGCCGGTTTTATTAGAGATGAGAGAAGCGATTAATTTTATTACGAGTTATTGCGATAATATCTGTTCTGATGACGGATCCTGGTAATGTTCCTTGGTTACATCAGCGGTATGAAACGTGAAATAAACGGTTGAGCTATGAGGTCAGAAGTATGAATCAGTGCCTTGGAAGATTCGAGCCGCGATTACAATCATGTTTCAAATATTTTTAAATATTGTTTAGAAATATTTTTAAGAGAGGTTTGGAAATTCAATGATTATTTTAATGTTATAGCATTGTTCAATGTTATTTAGAAATGTTTGTTAGAAAACTTAGTGATGTTGTTTGGAAATGTTTAAAAAAGATTTGGAATGTTGGAAATTGTTCAATGATTGTTCAAAGAAATATTTTGAAATATAATTCTAAACGTTATCTTGTCTTGAATTATGCAAGTTGTTATTTGCTTAAGAGCTTTGAGAGAATTTAATGTAATGATTAATTAATCATTTTTCATATGAGTAAATACGATTTAATTTATTTTTTTTTCGCATGCCAGTACGAATAATATCATCTAATTTCCATTATTTCTGTCTTTACTTATGACAGTGCAGTTCATTATTGTGAATACCTTGAATTTAAATTACTATGACACGTCAGATTTGTCATTTTTATTCAGATCAAGAAATTAATTCAAGGATAATTAAATTGAAGGAAAAAATGATGATGAAAATGATATTGAATATTGAATAAACAAAATTTGGAATTTTCTTTCATAATCATAATTTTAAAAAAATATAATACAATTATATTGGAAAAAATTATATTAGGATAAAATTTCATATTAATCCAATTAAATAACTTTAATCGATTAAGAGACAAATTTTTAAATTTATTATAATTCTTGTGATAAAAAAATATGATTATCTTATAAGGTTTTTTTTTTAACGAGATAAATAGAAAAAATAATATTTAAGATTGATATTTTTGATAAGAAATTTTATTATGAATTTCTAAATTTTTAAGAATACATATATTATAACTTATTTTATATTTGAAAAAGTACAAAGATTCTTTTTATTAAAATTTAACTTTAATCGTATTTTCCTAAAATTAAAAATTTTATTTAGATTCAGATTTAGATCACTTCTTTTTTTAGAGTTCTTCATTTTATTGAAAAAAATGCTTAATAACAACAAGATCTTGATTCGAGCAGACTGAAAGTCACTAAAATAGGACCACCAGGAACGGCTCTTTTATTTTTAACTTATCTTCTACAAGTGTAAGTCACATGCAACATTATCCCAAAATAAAATTTAACCGCTATCTTCGATTTCTATTGTTACAATCGTCTGCAAAGATGATTTGAAAAGATCAAATTAACATTGCAATTTTATATCTATAGAATGACTATCATTTTAATACATATATTTCATATCATCTACAATCTTAGCAACTTACTTCTTACCTTTTATCTTAGCAATTTTGTCATAACTTAATCCTTTTATATATTTTTCATATCTTTGTTCCTTTTATCTTCAACATTCCAATTTAAAGTACAAAAATCGTGAAAATACGATCTTTAAAATCTCCTTCCTTATCTAAATCTTTTGAGTTTTTAAATTACATTATTTTAAAATTATCTTTGAAATATAATTTATTTTTGAATTAATACAAATATTTCATAAAGTATTTTACATAAACTAATATATATGGAACTAAATAATTTATTTATGAATTAATTATTATTTGCTATAGTTATTTATTATTTGTTATTTCTTATTTGATTTTAATAAATGTAACTAATTTTTTAATATATAAAGTCCAATGTTTATATTGAATTTAATTTGTTACGAATATTATTAAGTATTTGCTACAATTATTATTATTATAAATTATTACTAATATAGTTATTTATAGTTCAATAATTATTCTGAATATTATTTAAGAAACAAATTCGATTAAAAAATACATTTTATTTTTTCAAACAATTAATTTATTATTTATTTAACCAAATAAATAATATAATATCAATTGAAATATATAATTATTTTTTAAATATTATTTTAAATTAGATCTTTTTAAAAATTTTTCAAATAACATTATTTTAAGATTATTCATTAAAATTATTTAAGAAATAATTTATTTTTAAAATAACAGTATATAGTATGAAAAATAAATAAATATATTTTTATTTAAATGATTTATTTAACATTTTACGAAATAAGTATTATTTATTATTTTGAAAATAACTAGTTTCTTAATACACAATCGTAGTGTTTACTTATATTATTATTGCCTATGATTAATACTACATGTTTACTACGATCATCCACATTTATTGTTCAATAAATATTCCGATAGTTATTTCAGAGACGAGTATTTTTTTTATTAAAAAATAATTTCCTCGAATAATCGATTCTTCAATTTATTATTTTCTCAAATATTCTTGCCTTATCTAAAAAATTCCTTTAATCGATCATAAAAAAGGAACATAACCTCAATCGAAATACATTATTTACCAAATAATAAATATTATCATTTAAATTTATTCGTTATCCTACCACACTCGTTCTCTTCACGTGATTTACCCGTGTAATTCTCCCAAAACGAGGGCTTACGTACACATGCAGGTGCAACCATTTCCTCTTCCGTGTCAGCGATTCAACTAAAGTGGAACGTCCATATTATGGTTACCGTGATTCATCGCAAACGTGTAATTCGAAATCACGACCGGTTATCCGCGGTTACACGTGCGTTCCTCCACGTTCCACGTGTCGAGTAACGAAAACGATATATCCTTTGAGATTGTTTGCAGGAGAGACTTGATCGAGGGTCATTTACGAGCGGCGATCGACTTTTCGTTTAACTCTTGCGGCGGAGTCGCGTGGGCCTCGAGCGATCGATTAATCGCTCGCGATTACGAGTAACGATTCGACGGACAGCCCCGGGAAGATTGAGCGTTAATTACCAACCTCTTCTGGGACGAACATTCAATTACTCTTTCGATGTCGTTAGAAGACATTCTTCTCGTGGTTTTTTTTCGTGAAGATGGTTTGTTTGTATAGATTAATTTATAACGAGTGGCTAATTTTCACTCTATTTCGTGGCTTTGCTTTTTTATTTTTTATTTTTTTTTTTGCGCGATCATTTTGCTTTCTTTTTTCGATTAACTTTTTGAGGGATATTGAGAGTATACGTGGTTATTGATGAAAAATATTAAATGGATGGCTGTTAAAAAAAACGAGAAAGTTAAAGACGTTGGAATATTTTAAAAAATTCAAAAACTTCAAAAATTTTAATTGTACAATATTCTGGTATATTATTTGTAAATTCTATTTTATAGGTAGTAATTTATGAAAATATTCAAATGCTTTCTTAAAGAGAAATTCAGCTAATTTGAAAGTCTTGAT
>NW_006263351.1:2130953-2136265 GCF_000469605.1 Apis dorsata | reverse complement strand
TTTTTTTTTTTTTTTGGTGAAAAATATATTGAAGAAATTAAATAAATTAAAGTTTCAACAATTTATTTATATAAATTTTGGCTAACAATATTTTTTATAAAAAAATAATAGAAAAACTAAATTATAAATATTACATACTTGAAGTTTTTTTCAAAATTGTATGTAAAAATATATTTTAAAAGCCTATTTCATTCATTTTAAATTGTTTTTTTCAATCATGTTTTTCATCTTAAAAATATATTCTAAAAAATTTACGCTAAAAAATTTTAATATATAATGTCTACACTCATGTTTTATAATTACAATAGTATTCTTAGAACTCAAGTTTAATTTATATATTTTTATTGTTAACCATTTTATTTATTATGAATGTTTAAACACTTTCAAGAGTCATTATATTACTGTGTATATGTAGTAAATTATTTAACCTGCTCCTACAAGACTGGATTGGTCAGATAAACGAATGGTTGAATTTTAAATTTACAAATAAATTACATATAATGTCTTATTTATACATATAAAATAATATAATATTATCAATGTATAGATATAAAGAAATAATAACGACTATAGAAAGATTATGATCTGTTATTAACTGAACATTGATGAAGACTGGTTAAACCAGAAGTTAGATAGATAAGCAGCTATAAATACTATTTGATATTTTGTACATATATTATATATTTCTAGAATAAGTTCTATAAATTAAATAGAAAATTAAAATTAAATTAAGAAAACAAGGAATAAAGGATAAAAACATATAATGTACAGTGACTACAAAAAGTATTTGCATACTATTTTATTTAAGTCCAAGTATATTATATTTCATATCATTCAATCATTATTTTTTCATGCAAATATGAAAATTTCATATCATGCAAATGAAATTAATAAAATACGATAAAATCTTACAGTAGAAAATAAGTATGCAACGGATATTAATAAAAATTTTTTGTAATCACTGAATATTTATGTAAATATCAAATAAATAAAAAATAATGATAAAGAAAATCCAATCATAAATGATAAAATTTTATGCGTGTATATGCATGAATGCGTCTTATAATTCACGATTTATAGATATCGAAGCAATTTCGGATTTTACCAAGAAGAAAGTTCATATATCAGTTATCATACGTATATGAAACAAGTAGACTTTTTTATTAGTGAAATTTCGAAATTAACCTTTAAATTAAATCCTTTCAATATATTCCCATCTTCTTAAACGTATCTTTGTAATAATAAGAGATAGAGCAAAATTTTTAACTATAAAATATTCGTGTTTTATTATTCTTTGTAAAAAATATTTTCAGTGATATTGATTCTATATAAAACGTGATAAAAATTTTGATTTATATACATTCAAAAAGACTTTTTATTGAAAAAATTAATAGTTTTATATATTACAACTCATTATATTTTAGATATATAAATTTTCATTAAAATCAGATTTTTCAAAACAGATGAATTTATACGGAGAGCTGAATATGATAATAAGTCCAATCGAAATAGAAAAATTATAATTTCATATTATTTAACTGATATAAATTATATACTGTTTAGTGATTAAAGCCAATCCAATAGTAAAACTAAAGAATATAAAGAGAATATAAAGAAGAAAGCTATTCTTTTTTCAAAACATCTATTAATTTAAATATAATTTAATTTTATATTTAATTTAAATATAAAATTTCTCAAAATTATTTCTCCGTGATTTACGATCTTCATATGAGAGTGTACGAATACTTGTATAATCCCCATTATTCAAAGATCTTATACTATTTTGTTCAATTCGTGAAAACGTTGCAACGAGATAAAACGTATCTTTCATACCGAGGAATGATTTACGAAGAGAAAGCCATCATTGGATTCCGTTCATTCAACATTGAAGAGAAGCAATTCAATGTTCATACCGAAGAATAATTTATGAAGAGAAAGCCATCGTTGGATATTCCAAGGTTCACATCGAAGAGAAATAATTCAATGTTGTAAGAAAGATCGCAGTTACACGATGAAATAACCGTTTTAGATGTTCCATCTGTATCCATAAAAGGGAATAAAAAGTGTGACGAATGGCCCGTAAAACGATGATACTCGGCCGATGGTATTTTCTTTCTTTCTTTCTTTCTTTCTTTCTTTTTTTTTCTCTCTCTCTTTCAGAAAAGTTACCTGTCCCATGGGGACAAACGAGATTTATGTAATAATTTAAATACAACGTGGCATCTTTTTCCAGGTCTTATCGCGCGGTAAATATTTATTCGTGGCGTTGGTGGACGGTTTTAACCGATGATAACTGGAAGAGAGAGAGAGAAAGAGAGAGAAAGGAATGGTAACGTCGCATCAATCATCGTCGTCACGGAATATTCTCCAGGTGGAACGTTCGAGAAACTCATGTAATGAACGAGATTCGCTATAGACGTACACTATTAAATTCACCTCCGGCACAGTTTCAGATTAATTCGTCTCCGGGGGCGCATCTTGTTGTCAGTGGAACTTTGACTCTGAGTGGAGGTGACTTGGAAGTGTCAAGGTCACCTGAGTCACCTTTTGGATAAGATAATGGTTCAAATGATTAGATTAGATTCTTCTGTATTTTTATGAAGAATTTTCATGATTTTAATAATACTTGATAATATTTTTCCAAGATGGTAATTGAAAAATATTTTAAGGATATTTTTATTCATAAAATTTTATTAGATAAGACTTTATATATATAGGTAATGTATAAATGTTAAAGTTGCATCTCTTGGAACTTTTTCTATTTTTTCAAAATGGCTTTGACTTCTTTAAATAAAAAACTTCTTAAGGTAACTAATATCGCTTAAAGAATTGATTATTTATTTATTTGATTTGATATACAATTGTACAAAAGTTAATATAAATTTTTCAATTTATTAGTATATAGAGTAATTAAAAAAGAAGAAAACTTATAGAAAGTTATAAAAAAATCGAGTATCTTAATATCAATGAAGAACAAACCAAATTTTGTACTTTTAAAATTATGATCACTAAAACGGCATATACGTAAATAATAAAAAAGAATTTTAGGAATAATTTAACGCTTATTTATTCATTTTTTTTATGGCCTATATTGTTTGAGTTGATTTTTGTTAAACATAAGAAATTTTTCAACGTATGAATAATGACAGTCATTATCTTGAACACGTTCATTGGAAAATATGAGGACTCTATTATCTTATCCACGAGTCTAGATAAGACACAAGGAGAAAAAAAAAAAACTCAAAATTCAGAACGGAAATTGTATTCCAATTAATTCTTTTATATTATATGATTGATTAATAATAATAGATAAGCTTAAGATATAATTAAAAAGTTACATAATAAGTCTGAGCTTTTGATATATTTATAATTATTACATATTAAGTGTTAAAAAAATTGAAATTATTAATATATCAGCAATCTGGATTTTTTTATCATTTTATTCCATTAAAATTCAAGAGCTTTTTTTTTAAATACAATAGTTTAAAGAAACAAACGTATCATTTATTAGAATTAAACTATTAAACATTTTAGAGATATTAATCATCCAATTAAACTGAATTACTTTTAATTCATATTTCTGATAATATAAATTTTTCATATTCACATTTGAAACTAATACTATGTGTAAAAATTACAAAATTACAAAATTATACAAAATTTACAAAAATTTACAAATTTACAAATTTACAAAATTTATTTTCAAGATTATATCACTTTTTCTTATTATATATATAAGTGATTACCGACAGAAGATAAAAAGAAACTAAAAATCAACTTAAAAATTTCACAAAAAGGTAAAAGTCTTTTCTTACTAATTTAACCCTAAAGAAAAATTTTCGATAAGAATCGAAGACACGAGCTCGTCAAATGACAATTAAAATCTCGTTAATCGTAGGATGTTCGAGAAGAATCGCGATCGGTGGAACTGGATGGTGTAAGAAGAGGAGGAATGATGGTTGTGTCTGGAAATTCGAAGGAGGGCAGAAAGTTCGCACGGACCTCCCATAAATAATGTCACCGTTCATTCTGACTCGATTATTTCGCGCTGCACGGAACTTAATTATCCTAATCACGAAAATTATAGGCAAGAGAGTTGTTCGTTACGCGGGGTTCCCATTACGCGGCCTATGCAATACTTAATGGCCCTTCTCGCCAGGAAAAAATGCCCGTAAATAATAACCTCGCGTTTTGGATAATGTAAAGTGTCTAATGGAAAGTACACAGGCTTGATTATCTGAACGTTTATGTAAACCCAAGCTTCTGTAATATTATTTCGTTTCGGAAATTCTATTCCTTTGCGCCGTTTGATGAGGTAAAGTAAATATGGTGCCCGATTATTAAGATATTAAAATATATAATTTATTTTTCGGATTGGAATGATTTAAGCGATCGTGAACCGATTGTGAAATTTGTACAATGAAAACGAAAATTAATTATATCGTTGTGACATTGTATGAATAATATTCTGATTCTGATGCGATGATATAAGTTGAACTTTCTCAGAATAGAAATCTGTATATTTATTTTCGTAACTCAATTCAAAAAATTTCGTTATCATTTGATGATTATTATTTTCCATATTATAATGTTTTTTAATAATTATTTGTTACAGAATATATTTGTATATTCGTTCTTTAGTTTATTATCAAATTTATTCCATTTTTTACGTGATCCACTTTTATTTTCAAGACTATAATGTTTTAATGCTAATTAAGAGATAAATCATATGAACATATTTATTTATAAACAATAGATTATATTAATTATATGATTATGTCTGGATTAAATATTTTAAAATAAAAAAATATTGAAATCTCGAAAATTTGAAATATGAAAATCAGAAAAAAAGATTTTATTTTACCAATTAATTTAATTTAGTATTAAATTTAAACTTCTTAATATTGATCACTTTGTATTCATCATGAGAAATTGTTTAATAAATACAATTTTAATTATATAATTTGCTTTACAAAATTAAAAAATCATGGACACAAGAATCTTAAATAATGTGTAAGTATTTATAAGTATTTTTCCCATCTCGTATAAAAAAATATTTGTTTTTGCTTAATTTTTTCGCGATCTTATAACGATACAAATAATTATATCGTATTTGGAGCGAATGGCTGAAATGTTAAAAGTCATTCCGATAAGATCCGCTACCGAAACCTATAAATCTTTTGACCTCTATATGTATATGGAACGATTGCAAAATTCTCTCATCAAGCCTACTTATGCACCGAATCACCGATTTCGTTCCGTACTATTCTTCAGACTCGCACTAATGATCCAGTTCGTGGCAGGCATGCTGC
>NW_006263351.1:2128564-2130826 GCF_000469605.1 Apis dorsata | reverse complement strand
CCCCCCTCTTCCATTCAATTCAATTATTAATTCCTCCATCTTAATCACCCATTCGATTTCTTTTAGAAACGTCATATATAATAATTTTAATTCTTTAATTCTTTAATTCCGATTAATCAATCGAAAGTGGAATAATTATGTATTGCACTTTTGTATTTGCAATTTAAGCTACCATTGAAATTGGTATATACATAGTGGTCAAATTTAATCATTTTAAAAGCCATATATTGGTCATCAGAAATAGAGATGGCATTGTAGACTGTTTGTAATTTTCAGAAAATTAGATTTATTGTAAATAAATATTTTTATATGTTATATAAAAAACATACGATTCTTCGTTTATTCATATCTTTGAATCAATATTTTATAAAAAGAAATTATAATAATGAAAGATATATTATATTTATATAAATCGTTAATATATTCGTGAGATATATTCAGAGAATTGATTCCAGAAACTAAAACAAATATAAAAATATCGATTGAGCTTTATTTATTAAATTATAAGTTAACTCTATTTTCATTATGTTTTATTATATTTCATTTCATTTATTCATTTAAACTTAAATTGTTCATAATTTAATAAATAAGTCTCAAGTCAGTTATTATTTTTGTATATCGATTTTTGTGTTTTTCTCTATAATTGAACCTACAAAAATATTTTAAAAATGTATTAATATATAAATATGAATTTCGGTAATAATTTAGAATAGTCATATTTATATATAATTTGTGAATTATAATATGTTATTATAATAATAACATAGCGTAATGATAATCATAAAAACATAAATTAAATCGATTGTTAAACAAACAGATTCAAATATATTTTCATTGTTTGTAAACAGCGTTTTCGATCGATCGTCAAAGAAAAAATTGTTGGCTTCGCGAATGTTCCACCCTCTTGAGTTTCACTGCTTTTTGAAGGTCTTCAGTGAATCGCTTCGATTTCACTCTTTCTATTTGTATTTATATACGCCAACAATAATACAGAAAATGTGGCAACGATCTATCTATCAATGATTTTTTAAGCTTTAGAATTAATTTTTTCGAAAATTTCAAGGATTATATATAATCATTAAAAATCTTTATATATCTGTGAATTTTATTAACAAGCAGTTCTATCAAAATCAAGAAATATATTGATTTTAATGAAATTTTTATTTAGCAGAATATCATTTTGAGAGACCAATCCTTAAAATTTTGATATTCTCTTCGATCTTTCAAATCGAATTTTTAATAATACGAGATAGAATATAATTTTAAAATATAAAATATTCAAGTTTTAATGTTTTATTATTCTGTTGTAAAAAATATTCTCAAATAAAATTGTATTCAAAAAAAGAGAAAAATTTGATTTCATGCATTCAAAGAAATTTTGCAAAAAAAAAAAAAAAAAAAAAAAAAGGTTAGATCATTTAGATCAAAGGTTTTATAAAACATCTATAATCTATTATATACAAGTTTGATGTTTTTCTTTATACGTTTCAAATTTAAATCTTTTTTATTTTTGAATTTTCATTGATGAATAATTAATTAGAAAAGTAAAGGAAAATATAGAACAGAAATAAGATAAAAAGAAATAACCACGAAGAAGAAAATAATAAATAATAAATTATATATAAAATAATCGATTTTAAAAATATCTATATATAAAATCAATTTATCATATCAATAATATTTTTTGCACGATAATATAGCTTAAATTTAGTTCAATATAACATGAATAATGCAATAATTTATACATTATAATAAATTACCTATCATTTACAATATTGAATTTAAATGTATTTCTTATGCAAATTTAAAATTCAATATAATATATATAAAAATTGCAGATAACATTAATAAAACTTTCGAAACGAACAAAAAATTCACCACTCGCGTGAAAAATTTAAATTAGCAAATATGAATATTAAAAACAAGTCAAGAACTTAAATCTATTCATATCGATCAATAAACATATTAATCTTACTTTTCCATATATAAGATACATCAAATTCCTTAAATAAAAAATTCGACTATATTATCTTCAATAAATCTATCACAAAGAATCCAACTATAATTTTATTTCGCCTGCAACAACAACAATCCAATCAACGCATAAATCTTCCAAACTCGAATTCGTCAAATTTCTATTCAATTCCGCATTAGCCACTTCCAAATCCTTTCAATGAAGACGCTACGAAGCTACTGAGGACAAAAGAAACGAGCGAAAGATCGTACAGAAAATAGAGAAATGATCTCGAACGAGGTGAACGA
>NW_006263351.1:2123011-2128240 GCF_000469605.1 Apis dorsata | reverse complement strand
CAAGATGGCGTGCACCGACACCTCTGCCACCGCCGCCAGTGCTGCCAACAACGCACTCCTCCAACCCGCACCACCACCCCTCCCTCCATTTCGTCGACCTAATGCAATTTAGTCAACGTCGACGAAAGGAGAAGTAGGAGAGGGGGAGGGATAGGAAGTAGGAAGAGGGTGAAGGAGGAAAGTGGTGGAAGGGTATGCAAGGGCCTAAAGAGAGAAAAGAGGAAAGGGACCGCGAAGGGGTGGAGGAAGACCGCTAATTATTTCACCTAGGATACCCGTAGTTCGATCCTCCTACTTGTAGGCTAAAATCCGTGGATTGCGAATTAACCATTGATTTTGGATTAAATCGTTTGGAAATTAGTGGAATGCATGGCGCGACTGGAACTCGATGTAGATAGAAAATCGAATTGGATCATCTTTCCTTGATATTTAATTTTCGAGTTAATTTGATTGAATTTTTGTTCGTTATCCAGATAATATTTAATTTTTCAATTTTTGTTATCGAATAGAATGATTTTTTCCACGTAAAAATAATCCATTATTTGGATTGAAAATTAAAATTGAATTCTGTCAACAGTTAATGAAAAAAATATAGATATTTTTTTTTATAAAATGTAGTTTTTATTAAGTGAACTTATTATTGCTAACAGTGCTTAATACAATAAAAATTTATATTTATATTCTGGATTAATTGAATCATGAGATAAATGGATTTGTATGAAAACAAAAATGTAATTTTATAATTTGTTGTAATAATATTTTTCACCGTATAATTTCTGCTTCAATAATTCGCATTTACATTTTATGCAACTTTTATGCAACCATAGCTCAAAATCGCAATACATTATTCGATCATCTATCTTTTTTGTTATGATCTTTCTCATATCCAATATATTCATTTTCATTTCAAGATTTTTTATTATTATTTGCTATATCATCATATCAGTTTCTATGATGTTTCTAATTCAGAAATGATGGACAAACTAATCTCATTTTACCTGGTCCAATTTTTAAAAGTTAAATAGACAGACTTGAAATTAATTATGTAAGACAATAGTCAATAGATTTTTACAAATTGATTTAAAAATTCACATATAGCAGAAAAATTTAATAAAATATGATGTATATATATGCTTTTTACATTTAATAAAGATGAAATTATAAATAAAAAAACTTTTAAACATTCAATTCAAATTATTATATAAATATTATATAATAAAAATAAAATGATAATAATTGTATCATAAACACAATAATATTTCGGAAATTATTTTAGTATATATTTTATTTATTTAAAATTATACAAATTTATCTATTCCAATATATTCATTTATCCTATAATAATATTGGAATTTGGAATATGTAGAACTATTAAAGTTAAATCAATCAAGGAAACTTCTGTGATAATAGAGAATAACATAAAAAATAGAAATATTTTTCAAGATATATCTTCTTCATATCAATAAGTTTTACATTAAAAAATTGCAATCTTAACTCATAATAATCGTCCCATTTTTGTTTGTCTCTTCTTACATATTTGAGAAGATACTTTATCATATACCATTCAATATATCATATACTATTCAAAAAGATAATCTTATGATATTACTATCTAATATTTATGAAATGCAAATTAACTTTTACTATTTTTAAGAAGATTTATAAACCTTGATAATGGTTCATAAATTACACTGATTTAAAATTTGTACAAAAAAATTAGATGTAAATATTCAAGACTCCACAAGGAGATTATTAATCAATTTTTATTGAAACATTACTTTTCATAGAATCCATAATATTTCTTCAACGCTATAATTGTGACAGCTTCCTTTTGCGCTAGATCCCTCTTCAATTGTACAAAATTCAAGCTGCCTGTATACCTGATTTTCAATGTGAACGAGCAACTGTGAACACAGCGTGCGAGAAGAAAATTCGAAACGATCAAAAGTTGACAGACGAGCGGTGGCGCCGGTTTCGAGCGGCGGCCATCGATCGAGGGCGACAACTATAAATTGAAACAGCGAAAAAGCGGAATTGCGTTCCGTCACGAAGACGTTTGCGTCGGCACAGGTGCCGGTACACGTGTGCACAGCTCCATTCGATCGATACCAGTAGCGCCGCCACAAAGATATCAAAAGCTCGTCGAACGTGGCGCGATATAAATCAGCCGTGGCGCTATATACACTCGTGCCACGGTTCCAATAGGAAAACGCGGCCATTCGTGTCTCCACGGTTCCCTTCACGTCGTGCAGAGACAACTTTATACACAGGAGGCTTATCAATTATTCCTGCGAGCGTGTACAGGCGATTCCGTTGCACGGCAAATGCGATTTTGTTGGACGGCAAATTGGGATGTTCGATTTGAAAGGGGGAGGGAACGAGTAAAGTGCAACGTAAGGCTTCTCGTGTGTTTGCATGGTCGTTAGATGGACGGCCATATGTTAAATTACATGGTTATCCGTCACGGTTGAAAATGGATACTACTTAGAGAGTTTGCAGCCGATTATCGCGTTCGAATGATTTGTTCCACGTTTATTATCGTGGTAATTTAGGTAATGGGAAATTGAGAAGGAGCGGTTCTCGAGAATAGGGATCGGATGAAACTGTAAACTTTGTAAATGAAAGTTATTTGAACTTTTAAACACTTTTAAATTGTTTCCTTTTTTTCTTTTTTTTTTTTTTGATTCAAGTTATCTTTGCGCGTTAATGTTTAAAACTTTGTTGTGAATGTTTTCCATTCGATTAATAAAAGTTTTAAAAAGAATTATATTGCTACATAATTTGACATTGATGGTAACATGTAAAATTTAAAGTAGAGCTTTTTTTAAAATGTACATTATTTTTTGAAAATACTAAATACAAGTTTTATTAATTATTGTGGTAAATTTATATAAAACTAAAATAATGTAAATCTTGTATTAAACAAAAACAAATTTAAAATTTTTTGAGTTGTGCCACTATATTGATGCAAGTAGCAATACATTTTTTTAATAGATATTTTAAAATACACGAGAATTATTTTTTAAATAAAGTTTTAAAATAAAAAAACCGAACAGTATGAAAAAATTTTATTACACATAAACATTATATTTATTTATTATTTTTTTTATAACGTAGTCGCCATTGATTTGAAAAATATTTTTTCATTTTAATACTTTCTTTGTTCTATTTTAAAAAAATTTTGTTCCCAGTTAATATAAATTGTCCAATAATGCTGTTATTTTTATTTCTGCGATGCAAGTCTAGATAATTATAAAAGTGTCAAGCGAGGAATTTTCACACAATTTTTGTCCAATCAAATCATCTATGACTGTTATGTTCATTCATCCTTTTCGAAATAAACGGCATTCATTGTTTCACTCCTAATCATCACAAATTTATCAGGCATAATTATTTTTTGTCGCTAAAAATCGATTTAGTGGAATTATTATTATGCTATAAATCGATTATAATAGTAGCATTCGTTATAAACAAATAATTAACTACTAATAATTAACTGATTACTGATTTGAATAATGAACTATGAAAGCGCCATCTATTTCAAGATATATAAGCGGGAAATTAAAAGTGGATTTTAAAATTAAAAAAAACATATAAATTCAAATTACTAATTAGCACTTGAGGAGTCGAAACGAGATAAATATAGATGAATAAAAAAATTAGTAACTTTTATATTAACAAATTAAATCGTTTTAAAATCTCGTTTATCATAGCATATATTTATATAAATTAGCAAGCATGCATTATAGCACAAATATATATATTGTTATCAAATATATTGATTTTTCAGATAATAAATTTAATATCAAATAAAAATTATAAGAATAAATATTATGCATATTATAAATTTAATTTATTACATTTAAATTTTATAATTTTCATGTATTTTTTTTGAAACTTTGATTCGATAAGAAATATTGTTGTAATCTTCTTTATAGAATTTATTGTATTTACAATAAGAAGAAGAAGGAAAAAAAGAATATTAATTATATGTAAACTCTGTTTAGAATTGTAAAAATAATATGTTTCTATATAGATAGAACTTATCAGTGGATTCAACAAACAGGTTCAACTTCAAATCTACATGTGTAACTCATAACGGGAAACCTATTTGCCATAACTTTAACTTCTCTAAAGCGGAGTAAGTATTCTTGTTCAAATGGAACTTTTTTCTACTTCCGAGAAAACAAAAGTTTTCTGTTTATGCGAAATTGTGTATGGGATAAAAGTTTCAGTGTTACAATACTCTTAATTTTCAACTGTTTTCTTGGAACACAATACAATAATAAAAAGTTATACTTATTTCATAATTAATTGAATATAGTTAATTATTTAACTCGATAATAGAGAATGATATTTTATTTTTTTACATTTTCTCAATTCAAAAATATGTAAAGCATTTTTTTTTATATAAATTAAAATTATTAGTGAAATTATCTTGAAATTTTAGATCTGATTTTTATCAAGTAAAAAAATTATTATTAAACTTTGGGAATAATAAACTTATAATTTAATTTAAATAATGTATAAAATTTCGATGTAGGCTTGAAACAAACGATATTAAAAAATATTTAAATAAAAAACTATTTAATTTCTGACGATGAAAGAATAATTTTTTTTTTTTATATGCATAAAGTATAATAAAATACAATAATCAAAATATTAATTGTTAATTTTACAAATAATTGAAAATTTTATTCGATTTCTATTAAAAAAAAAAACTATTTTCTACCTAACATTCCATTTATTCTTAAAATATCAAACGACTCTTTTTTTCATTTTCTCAATTCAAAAATATTTAAATAATCTTTATTCTGTTTGAAAGAAAAAAACAGCAAATAGTTACAAAACGATCTATTGTATTGTAAAAATTGCCATTAAATTTTGGCTAACAATGCAATTCGTAATATACAAAATAAATATTCTGATAATAATTTAATTCATGTATATATGTCGATGTAAAAGTTCGATATCGAAGTGAGTTAATATTAAAAATTGTTTGAAACAAAATATATGTTCATATATATATATATTTGAATTAAAATTTTTCAACGTTGAAAGAATGTTGGAAAATTAAATTTGTTGGATATTTTCGGTGATAATGGAGTAAACTTTGGGAGAAAGCGATCAAACTTGACTTGGTTCCACGTTGTTACTGAATTATACGGCCATGGTTTTGCGTTTGATCAATAAGGAGAAGGTTCGAACGAGAATTCCGTTATCACGGCG
>NW_006263351.1:2120096-2122778 GCF_000469605.1 Apis dorsata | reverse complement strand
GGGGGAGGGGTGGGAGAAGAGGAGGAGGAGGAGGAGGAGGAGGAGAGGAGGGGGGCTCGATACGTAGAGATCTTATCGGAGGGTACTTTTAATGACTCATAAAACGGTATGAAACAGCATTTGCGGAACGTTCATCGAGGTCATGTATGAGATATCGAAAATGTCGGTTGTAAACTAGTTTCGCGGAATCAGTTCTATCAATATCGTTTTATTGCAGAAATACCGAATCGCAGAAGCGGTTGGAATTTCTGTAAGTAAATTGTAATTCACTCCGTTTAACTCCGTGGAATTAATGGAAACGATCGAAATAGTATATTTTATCGTATGGGATAGTTTAAATAAATTGAAGAGAAAAATAGAGATATCGTAATATTTAATAATAATAAACCGTTCGAAATCGTATGCAAAATGTATTTTTACGCGTATCTATTAATATAAATTGATAATTATTTTACTGTAGGAATTTTTAGATTCAGAATTCAATTTCATAGAGATTCTTGAAATTTTAGATCTGATTTTTATCAAGTAATCAAATATTTATGAACGTTATAGAGCGTGTTTTTTTTTTTTTTTTCGTCTAAAAATATTCTCGATTACGTTTAATCTTTCTTTATCAATTTTTTAAAATTATATAAAAATAATTTCTTTTTTACGAATATATATATCAATATTCACATATCGATTCAAACGATCTATAGTTCTATATAAATCAATTTTCAAAAGAAAATATTTGATTTAAGAGGAATAATTAAAATTACATATAAAATGGTATAAATTAAATAAATTCCATAATAGTGGAAAGAGCCAAATAATGATAAATGATAAATTAATTAAAATTAATTATATTTATTTGCTTATTATTTATTATTTTTTGATAGATTATAAATATGAAAGAGAAAATAATAATAATAATAAATATATATATATATATTTATTTATTTATATATCGATATCCAACTATTATTATTATTCAATTCATTATAAAATGATTTGTATCTAGTAGATAGAACTTGAATTATTAGAATTAAAAAGAATATAAATATTCATTTAAATTGAGTCATTTTTAATAAAACAAATTATTTAAAATATCTTTTTTAAATATGAAATATTTATTATTGGAATAATCTTCTTTAGCTTTTTTTTCATGAGCAGGATTTAATTTTTCATTATTATATTTTCATTATATATTTTCACAACTTCATTTTATTAATATTTACAAATATTTATTGATCTGAATGAATATTTCAGAATAAGAAAAAAATATCTTCAAAAAGAATTTTATCAGCACGCACTTCTGCAATTCAAATTCCTTCAACTTTTTCACGATCTTTTCCACATCAGCTTTGTCACAATTTTTATGTGGTTTGCTATGTAATATTGCAAGCATTCGTGTATGTATTTCTTATTGTCTAACTTTTCCACACATTTTTCACACCAAAGCTTCCGCTCTTTCTTAACATTCTAGCAAGCATTTCTTGCCATATAATAGTAATAGTTCTTTAAGTGAAATTTGTTATGCTATTTTATTACTTCCTCGGTATTATAATGAAATTAGCATATAATTTTCCACAATGATATTATTATAATTCTATAACCATTTCAAATGTCAAATATCATATTGAAATATTGTTAAGATTTCTGATATTTAACTTTCATATAATCTTATTCATCTACATCTACAGTAAAAAAATTATAACTAATTTTATCTGATATTATATTTTGATTTATATCACTACTATTATTCATAATATTATTAAACGTTTCATATATATTTAAATAATTTTAAAAAGAACATATTCTATTATTAATTTTTTTATGAATAAAATATAAAGACTAAATATATTTTTTGTTGTATCAATCGATGTAATTTAACATTTCTTTAAAAGCTTATTTATATTCGAAAATATTTATTCTAACAAATATACAAAATATATAAAATCATGAAATAATGATTTTGTGCTTATATTGATAAATGAAATTAACATTAATATAAAAGAGTATCATAATTTTCTATCAATTGAATATTGAAATCTACTTTAAAATATATTCTAAACTAACAATAATTTTTATTTCAAGATATATCGATATTAAAAAACACTAGATTGCATTTAGAAAAACATATTTAATCTTTACATACTCTGAAAAAGAAATCAATAATATCAAAATATGATATCTTTTTAAAATCATTTATACAATTATTAATAACTCATAAACAAAACTGGAACGAAAATTTTTGCAAAGAGAAAATTTGAAATTATCTCAGGAATCTCCAGTCAAATTACGTTCCTACATTTTCGGGATACTTTGTAAAATATTTATCGCTACAGATAAATAAGTTCAGATTTATCACCAATTAATCCACTCTAAAATTTTGTAAATACTTTAAATTATTTTAAAATATTGTTAAAAAATTTCATTTTGATACATACGATTCAATTTTGATGAAACTAAATAAAAAAAAAAAAAATCAAGTAGATAAAAAAAGAATCAATTCGCGTAACAATTCTTCTAATGATAATCAAAGATTCAAAATTTGTAAAAGATTCTGCGATCGAAGTTTATCGGAAGTAAGTGTTGAAAAATGGGTCGCGCGTCCGTTTGAAGTTCGTACGCAGAAGGCGCGAAGTTTCGAGGACGGGGCGTAATTCGTATCGGTTTAGAATAAACGGAATAAATCGACAG
>NW_006263351.1:2112646-2119886 GCF_000469605.1 Apis dorsata | reverse complement strand
TTTTTTTTTTTTTTTTTTTTCCTACTACGACGAAATGCAACGAGGACAAGATAACACTCGCACAGGTTGGACGCATTTCAAACATGGCGGTGTACGGCGCACACGCGCGCCTCTCGTCGATCAATACCGTACTAGCATAACACGTTGCTTGATGTCAGTTTTCGAACTCCTTCGAGCTTGCTCCCGTAATCGTCAAGATATTTATTCGAAATGCGATTCTTGCATCAACGACGAACATTTCTAGGAGATAAATGTGGAGGAAATTAAATTTTGCCAAGCGTTTAAGTATTTATATTTTATTGTAATAAACTGGGAGGACATTTGCAACAGTGGATAACATAGATATTGGATATTATTATTTTGAATTAAAATGTAAATGTGATAAAACTTTTGGTAGCTTTAAAAAGTATTCAATCATCTTTTAGTTTATGGATTTTTATGTGTTTCTATATGAATGTTGCTTATATCTCTGTCAATTTATTTCGATGGAATTTTTAGCATACAATTGACATAAATCTAGAAAGCTTTTCATTGGAACAAATTTTTCTATGAAAAATTGTAAGAAGCTATTACTATTTTTTCTATTATTATTATTTTAAAATGTACAGGATGTTTCGAAAAAATTCATTAATCGAGATGTTTCGAAAACAAATTGTCAGAAAAAATTTAAATTTACAGTTCAGTATAGGAAGTATAGTTATTTTACTATTTTATTTTTTATTTATTGGATCATATTACAACATTAATTAAATTAAAGATTAATTTTATCTCATTTTTCCTAAAATATAATTTTCGAGATATTTAAATATTAAAATACATTTAAAAAAGATCGATAATTTTATATATATATTCGTACTTGTAATAAAAAAATGATAAAAGATACAATTTTCTAATAAGATATTTAAAATAAAAAGTACACAATTTGATTTCTGATTGATATTGTTCAATTTGTCATATAACATATATTCTGACAATCGAATTTCAAATTTCTTACAATGCACAATTCGTTTTAGAATTACACTTTCATAATCATTAATTCCACTCTCTGTCGTTGTTAAATTCGTTCGCGATTTTTCGTATCTATAATTTAATTTACATAAATATAATATCTTTGCGATTTATTCGCGAAATTATCTTCTTCCAGCGCCAAACCACTGTTTATTTTCCGATTCAGGAGGAAAGTGGAAATATTCGTACGAGCACTCGTCCAAGACAATCAAATTTCCTTCTATTAGCCAAGTTCGCGCGACCACCGCGGTTTTGTTTAAAGAAAAAACGCTGCTGTTCACGCAACTGTAAAACAAACATCGAGTCAACGCTCGGTTCGCCCGTACAATGTTTTTCTCGTGTCTCGTTCCACCGTGATTTTTCCGTTTCACTGTTCTTTTCGATTCGAGAAATAAACAGATAAAAAAATCGTAACACAGATTGCATATGTATATTAAATGAAGGAAATTTTGCATAATTTATCTTTTTCCTTGATTGCATTATCTCTGAATAAATTCATCATCTTCCCTGAATAAATTAATCGTTAGATTTTAGATCTTTAATAGAGATTTGATAAAGAATTGATATTGAGAAAAAATGGATTTGGACAATTTGAATTTTAAAATTGATCTTGAAAAATATTTATCGTTAATAATATTGTTATAGACGAGTGATGAATTATTGATTCGATCATGATAAAAAGCGCAATTATTTCTATATGATTAATGATTACTGATGATTATTGAATTAATCATGACTTTTGATTATGTTTCTTGCTCGTTAATCGTTAATGATTATTTAATCGTTAAGTAAACACGATTAATTAACGTTTAACGTTATTTTTGTCATTAATCATATTTTGTTCGGAAAACTGTGTCTAATAATATTATTAACGATGGTAAAAAGCGTGACGAGTTGAATCAATTCGAATCAATTTGAAAATATATTTTATTGATTCCGTAAGAAGAGAAACAAATTGATTTTCAAGCACTTTCTCTACGTGTCCGAATAGAAAAAATTTTCTCGTTAAATTTTATATCTATCTCTAAACATCATTTAACTTTTTATTCGAAACGATTTTTCAATATCGCCGATATCACTTTCGAAGATATATTTCGAAGAGCAAAGAATCGATTTGAACAAATAACTCTGTATAAACTATTCAATCGAGAGATAAGATTTGACCAGCGATTCATCTCAAGAGATCTATCTCATTTTTCAAAGGCGAGCATGATTTTTCAAGTGGCGGGAAACGCTGGGCCGTTTACTCGTGCGTTACCACGTTTCTGGAATTAGAAACGTGACGGATAAGTGGTAAACCGAGTGCCCTCGAAAAAGAGGAGTGCCCTTGTCGAGAAGAAACGTCGAAAGAAATAAAAAAGAGAAAAACGAACTAAAGAAAAAAGAAAAATACCGAAATACACAAAAGAAAAATAAAAAAAAAAGAAAGAAAGGAAAGAAAAGGAAGAGTTTCTTTTCGAAAAGAAACGCAAGAAATAAAAGAGAGAAAAGTATCAAAGCAGTGAAATAAGAGAAGGGAAAATAAAAGGAGAAAGAAAGAAAGGAAAGAGGGATGAGGGAAGCATCGAAGTAAAAAAAAAAAAAAAAAATAAATAAATAAAGTAAGAAAAAGTGAAATGAAAAAGGGAAAAAAGAAAAAAAAGATCAAAGAAATGAAAATGAGAAAAAGTATGAAAAAGAGAAAAAGGAGGAATCGAAACGTTGGTACCGGAAACGAGTTGTACGGTGAACGTGGCGTAAATACGCGACATCGTGCTCGAAATGCATATCACACAACTTCTCCCTTTGAAATCTCGCTCGAGAAAGAAAGTAAGACGAATTACGAGCCGCGGAAAAGAATAAACCATCCATTTGCGCGGCTCGTGTCGCGTTTTATCGTCTTATTTTCGAGCGTTCTCCGGTATTTTGCGCGCCAACGTCATTTCTTGATCGTTTTACATTTTTACGATCTTACTTTAACTCAAATTAAACTTTATTATATTCCATTCCTTTCAATATTTGTTTTTTAGTGTTAATATCAATATTTAAATGTATTCTTTCGTGGCATTCATGATAGTATGTACAGTCAGTCACAAAATTATTCGTACTTTATATTACAAAAAAATTCTAATTTCTAATTGAAATTGTGTATATATATATAGATTGTGACAGATTATGGAAGGAGCCATTTTTATATTTTGTCGACGAAAATTTTCTTCGAGGGTGTGAAATTGATTAAAAATTTTTACATTTTTTAAATTTTGGAAGAAAAAAAATTTTATTTGGAAATATTTTTTACAACAGATAGATGATAGAATTGTAAAAAAAAATAAACCTTTCATTTAATATTTTGCTTTGTCTCGTACAAAGTTATATTTGAAAGAACAAAAATGTGAAAATATAAATGTATCGAAATTTTAACGTTGATTGAAAAAAAAAAAATATAGCCACGATCCACTATTTAAATAATTTTTTAAAATTAAAAATAAAAAAAAATAATAACGATAAAATGATAAAATTTTTGTAACATAGAATAATGACTGACTGTAATTTAGTAAAAATTAATAAAGATGCATTATTGAACACGAATGAATTGAAATAAAATATCGAACCGCAAGAGAGTCTTCGTCTTTCGAAGAACGTAATAAAAGGTAGGCGGAGCGACGATTGTTCGCTCGAATTCACGAATTTCGCAGATTTCAATTTTCACGATTTATCGACGTAAGACAAAGAACAGAATGAAGTTTGAAATTGAAATTGAAAGATATTTTACGTTACGAAATCTCATTAAATAAATTCTGTTTTATTTTTTTTTGCGAATAATGCAATATCGAAAGTTTATTATTTTTATTCACTTTGAGTTATTTATCTTTGGAATAAAAATTTAATTTCATTTGAATTCCTTCGAAGAAATTTTTTAAACGCTTGATTGAATAAATGATTACATTGAAGTGAAAATTAATAAATATTTCAGGATTTTTTTAAATTTTTAAAATAATTATGAATATAAATGACTTAAATTCATTTAGAAAAGTATGGAAAATATATTTGTTCGTAGAGTTAGAAGATTCTTAGTTTCTTTATAAATAAGGAAATAATAATTATTAAATAGAGAATTATTTCATTTATTAAATATTATATTATTCTTTGAGGATTTTTTTTTTTTGAATTATATATACTTTGAAGAAAACAATTAATAAATTGAATTTGATAGAAATATGTTTGGAAAGAGTATTATTATCTTTTTGACAGATAATTTAAAAGTCGAAAGTTTTTACAGACGTCTTCGTTGAAAGGGATTAATACGATGATAAAAGTTGTGCCTTCCTTTTATTTGAATTTCAAAATTCGGTCAAGGAGATTCAGTTCTTTACGAACTTCGACTTCTTTTACTTGAAGTAATATTCATGATAGTTTTATTCCATTTAGTAAATTAAAACTTTGATATTGAATTTGGTAGGATAAAATCATCGAAATTTAATATTTTAAATAATTTTTAAAGATCAATATAAATCAATTTAAAAAAATCAGGAAAAAATGTGTTTACTTTAAAAAATGTCAGAGACAATATCTTTATAATTTTTATAATAAAAGAGATTTTTTTAGCATATATAGTATTTCTTATTTAATATAATGAATATATCATTTTATAAATATTCGAACCAAGAATAAATATATCCTAAAAATTTATTATAAGTTATATAATTTATATGAGACTATATCATTAACATAATGTAATATATCCTTTTCTAACACAATAACTAATGAAAATTTAATAATTAATAATTAAAATATAACAAATTATAAAAAAATATTTGTAAAATGTAAGTTTTATCATTTTAATAAAATTAAAAATATATATATTTATTAAAAAAAAAAATTGCACGTTCATCTCTTTCTAGAATGAGAAATATGATATGAATTTATACTTAACAATAATTAATTTAATTTCCATAACTTCGTGATCACATTTAAGAAGATTTTAAATTAAGAAAAATATATATATCTCTTTATATACGAAGATTTTATTATAATTATATTATAAATAAAAAAATTGCACTCACCCTCGTTGCACCTTTGCCTCGACCTCTCCCCCTTTCTCTGAACGCACCCTCGCCCGTTTGCAGATGGTACAGATGCTGAAACACGACCGAAACTTTCGTTAGTGCAAGCCACTATATATCGTTATATATCGTACCTACAGATCGTTGTCGCGCGCGCGATCAATCGCGATCACGAACACGATCGATTTTGCAGTGATTTGAAACCGCGAGATCGCGGTCCCCGGTTGCTTTCGGATCGTTATCGTTCCGACGATGTACTATCGTAAAATCAAGGCAACCGTATCACCTCAATTGACCTCGTTAAGCCCAATAGACGCGCCAATAAAAGTATAACCTTCCAGGGCCAGCGGTATTAGATTAGATTCCCGACGACAAAACGTTTTAGATTATTCCGGGGCGAAAGATGGTTGGAGATTGCCGCCCGCGGGCCCGATAGACGCTCGATCGGTTCGAAGAGAATTAACGAGACATGACCGGGGATAATTGGAATCGAGAGATTGGCCCGCGATCCATGCTGAAAATTCGTTCTCGTTTAATCGAGGGTGATATCTCATTTTTCATTTTCCCTCCTGTTTTATTCTTTTCCCCTTTTTTCTCGCGTCATTTTTCGTTGTTTTCGCCGTTTTTATCCCCGACTTCGATCGTTTCGTAACACTTCTCCATTAATATTCTTATCGGTTATTGTCCGATCACTTTCTTTCTTACGCTTTATCTCTTGCTTTTTGACCTTTCATTTGTTTGTTTTCGCGTTTTTATTATATACGCGAAAGTTAATAGGTGGGGAAGATGGATTGTCTTTTTTCTTTCTTACGGAGGATTAGGAAACAAATAAGGGAATGGTGGGTATCAGTTCTCGGAAGGTATGGATGCGACTTGGGAATTTTTGTTTCCGGTTTGAGGAAAAACGGATAGCATTACACGATCGGTAAAATATTATATGAATCGTTGTTTGAAATACTTGTTGTTAATATTTGATTGGGCGAGAATAAAGTATGAAAACAAATTTTGTACGATAATGCAAAAAAGAAGAGAAAAAATGGATTTTTTCAAATTTTTAAGTAAAATAAAGTAATCGATTCTTGTTGACAGTTGTTCAGTGCAGAAATCTGTGTTACCATTCAGAACCAAGAATTACTACTTTCCGAGTACATTCATAGATGGCGCTTGCAGTAGATTTAATGGTGTTTTTCTTAAACATATCGCGGGAAGAACTTTGAATTCATTTTGAAAACAAGCTTTACGACAATAATAAAATCAATGAGATCAGAAATAATTTAAACTAATTATATAATTTTAAATATGCATTAAATTATGTTGCTTACATTCAAATATTCAAATGAAAGTAAATTATATAAAATTATATTATATAAGTGATTACATAGTAATTTATAAAATGGATCAAAATAGTTTAAGTTAATTGAATAACTTCAAATATATATTAAATTATATTGTTTATATTTATACGAATAAATTACATATAGAAATACAAACAGATAAAATAAAAGCAAAGAATATTAAAATTAAAAAAATAATTAACTTTTAAAGTCAGATCAGAAAGTCACTTCAACTATTTAACAAGTATAGTTTTTGGCAAGAATTTTGCATAAAACATAATACTCTTGATATACATATATATATCATATAATTTATATATACAGTGTATATATCACATGTGATATAAATTTACATACACATCATTTACATACGCATCAAATTTTTTCGAACAAACGATAACATAAAATCTCATTTGCAATCCTTAAAAATCACACAAACATAAATGATCGAAAAAGAAAAGAAAAATTCGAATTATATTTCTCCCAAAGAGAATAATGATTCTAAAATAACGAAAAAAAAAAAAACGAATGAGAATTGATTCCGACTCAAAGAATGACACGACGAAACGAAACATAACAATAGTATCATCATTATCCAACGGAATAAAAAACCAGAAGAAGAACGCAGAAAGATCATTTTCCTTCGGATCATCAGCCCGTCAATCAAAATCCTTCGTCTCAAACGGTCCGCGATTGGAATCTTCCTGAAACCTACTCGCGGACGGTTCACGAACGGGGCATTCACGAGGGAATAAAAGGAGGAAGGACAGGGAAGAGAGGAAGAGAGAAAGAGAGGAATCGAGAAGCCGTGGTAAGCGGGAGAAAAAGAGAAGAATAGTGCGCGCGCGCGCGCGT
>NW_006263351.1:2111992-2112471 GCF_000469605.1 Apis dorsata | reverse complement strand
GATCCCCGCCGCGCGAGTGAACATCGAGGTCCAAGGCAGGCGGAAAACGTCCCCTTCGCGCGGCACACGCGTCGACGATTATGGTCTAATTCCCTTGTACGCGCATTCCCACCAACCTACCTAGCTTACCTACCAACCTACCTGGCTGCCTCGCATGACAGAACCGTCTTGGTGAGCGAACGAGGAAAAGCGGTGGTTGTCGGTGCATTCGATAAGCGTACGCTCGAAAGACAGGGGTGTGTTCCCTTAATTCCATATCTCTCCCTTTCTCCTCCTCCTCCTCCTCTTCCTCTCTTCTTCCTCCACATTACGTCTAACCACTTTTCACCACCCTGTTTCACATATCTCTCCTCTTTCTCGCTTTCTCTTCTTTCCTTCCTTCCTTCCTTCCTTCCTCCACATATCTGCTACTTTTCATCCCCCTGCTTTCTTCTCTCTCTCTCTCCCTCCCCCTTCGCTTTCCCTCTCCATCGCTCTCT
>NW_006263351.1:2098986-2110899 GCF_000469605.1 Apis dorsata | reverse complement strand
AGGGGAGGTGGAAGGAGCAAGGGAAGCAAGGCAAATGTCAATATCGATGATGCATCGTCAAGAGAGGCCGCAGTTGGGGCGGGAATGAGGGCGTAATTAATCGTCCAAGCAAAGAAATTCATTCTCTCTTTGTGTCCGTCTCCGACCCATCCGCTACTTCCATTCCAGCCCTCCCTCGCGGCGTGATACGACGGATTTTATGCGTGCACGCTCTTGTTTTGAANTTTTTTTTTTTTTTTTTTTTTTTTTTTTTTTCTCTCCTCTCTTAGGTTCAAGCGAGTGGCTAGAAATCTGGTTCAACTTCACTCGACTTTTAAAGATTTTTGAGATTGATGATATTGTGGTAAAATTGTGTGGTGAGATGGAATAGGTGATCGAAGGTAATCGAGGGATGATATTTGTTGTGATAAGTGGTAATTAAAATGGAAGAATGAAATTCGTGAAATAAATAGATCGTGCATGAAGCAATTAAAAATTAAACGATTTTTTAACGAATTATAAAATAAATAAATAAATGAATCGTATTTAGACACTGTTCCATTTTCTAAATACGTCATTTTAAAATATAAACTCATTCCGATAAATAATTCAACGTTCTCTTATAGAAACAATTTAAAACAAAGCAATTTAAAAAATAATTATTTCTTTATAATTATATTTAAAGCGGGTCTTTTTTAACTTTGCTTTATTTAAAAAAATATTTACAAACTTAAATTGCTTATAAAATTGGATGATTAATAATAAATAAATCTCAATCCTCCAAATGTCTTATGAATAATATTTATTGATCAAAGAAATCAGAAATTAAGGTTTGGCATTCACTGGAAGGTATAACACAGGTTTATGTGATATTAAATTTCATATTAATAGAAGAACATCTTATATTTTTAATTTATACTTTTTTATGATGTAATTAAGATATGATAGTAGAATTATATAAAAACTATTGGGAAGAAATTTTTACAGGAAACCAGTTTTAAAATTAAAATTGTCAATTTTTTCTTTGTATATCTATAATTAAAATGGTATATCTTGAAAACTTGTTAAATTGTTTTTGTTTTTAACTTTAACATATTCTATTCTTTTTCAACTATTAGAATGTTTGTTATCCATAATATATTTATATCTGTATTTATTTTTGTATATTTATGTAAAATCATTTATGAAACTTTCACGCGTGGATAAAGAAATTATTTATTTATTCATGAAAATTTATTTATTATCTATTTTGTTTTCATATAAAAAATTTAAGAAATTTTATTGTATGTAAATAAAAAAAAATTTACGTATAAAAAATCTTATGAATAAATTTTAATTTCACAGACACGGAAATAATATAAATGTTTTATAAAAAAAAAAAAGAAAAGAAATAAAAATTGACTCATCAAATTTTCTTATGATCGTTATTTGTTAATAATTTTGATCATCGTAACGTTTTATTATATTTATAAATAAATTTCTCATATAGATTGATCTCGTTTCAATGTCTTGTAATATTTCCTTTCTGCGATAACATTTGATATCAATTTAACGAGCCTTAAGAAAAAAAGGTTCTACCTTTTGCCTTAAAAACCTTTTTCCTTAACAGAATCGAATATTACGAAGAGCAAGCGACTTTATCAACCGATATTTATCGAAGATATCCCTCAAGATCCCACATTTCGAGTTCGGTTCGATGCTTTCCTTGGAAGTTAAACTGGATGGATGCACGAGAAAGCACGTGTTTGACAGCGTTATAATTAGCTTATTAGATGATTACTTACGAGATGAATGCGTTAGGCAACGTACCGTAATATTAGCAATAACTTGTAATAATTTTAATAAAATAATTCTCGATATTTTTTGCAGCTAAGAAATTTCTTTTGAAAATGCTTTCAAAATTCTCAAGTTGTTCTCATAGTCAAAAAATTTGTCCAATTTCAATTCTAACATCCACTTCGTTTTATTTTAATTCATTTATATATAAATATTAATAAATTACAGATATTTATGTAAGAAAAAAAATTTACACGAAATAATATAATATATAACACAAATTTAACATAAACATTAAAGAAATTGAGTTTAAATAGAGATTTATCTTATTCTTTAAATATTATAATGCGTAGTTATCTTGAATATTTTGTACTTTTCAACATATCATGTGCATTCAGTAGATTTTTATATATAAATTTTGCATAAATATATAATCACAGGTAATATTTACAACCTTTATATATAATAATATATAATATTATTTATATTTTGTTAAAGAAAATTTGTATAATAATATACAATATTATTTATATTTTGTTAAAGAAAATTTCAATTCATCAATTTAAAAATTAGAGATTTATAAATCTTCTGAGAAAAAATACGAAAATTGATGAAGATTGCTCTCGATATTAGTTCCCCAATTTGTGATATCACAAAAAATATTTCGATTTTTATTTTTACGTTTTTCTAATTCGTAAAATAAAAAATAAAAAAACATGGAAATTGGAATTTTTGATGAAATTGGAAAGTATCGATGAAATAAGAAGGGTCTTTGATGGTCATCTGGTATTTAGATCGATAATTAGAAGCACGCGTTTCCAAGACAGCTGTCATCGATTCGAGGATAAGCTAATTAAAATATTTCGTAAATATTCGTTTCCTTATTTTTCAACAGATGCACGATGCACGATAAGAAACACGAATCTTCGAACGATGATGATGGATGATTTAAACTGATATTTCTTCTTTTCGTGATGAGTTACGATAAGATAAGAGTTTGTTTTCTTCGCTATTTCTGTACGATAATTAAAGCAAAATTCTTTAAATATTCGTCGCAAAAGTTCTTTTTGATTTTTGATCTCATGTAAAATCTCTTCAATATTAATTAAGATAAATCATACTTATTAACGATACTTATGATCTTAGTGTTTTTTCAAAATAAATTTTGTTTGCTTGCAAAATACACAAAATGATTTTTAATATCATTCGAAATCGATTTTATTATTTTCAGATTCATCTTCTTCAGATTATTCTATTTGATATGTTTGTATAATTATACATAAGACATATAGTCTACTAATATAATTGATTTATAAATTTTCAAATATTATTAATTAATACAAAAGAATTTAGAATATTTAACGAAACACGCGATAATATTCTTGGGAAGTTAAAGGAAAATTGAATATTTTAATATCAAAAATATGAAAAAATAAATCATATTATATATTTCTCAATATTTGCAAATAATGAGACAAATTTTTGGAAAAATCCAATATACAATAATATCTAATGTATTAACAAGAAAAATTAATTCTACTCAACTATTTTTAAAAAATCTTTCCTTTTTCAATCTATTAACCGTATTCTTATTTCTTAAACAAGAACTTAATTCATAATGCGTAGTTATCTTGAATATTTTGTACTTAATCTATAATTATTTTTAATTCATAATTAACGAAATAATTTCAGCCCAATTTATATTGATTCCAACAAATCTATGCAAATAACGAAAAAAATTTTTTGAACGATCCAATACACAATATTTAATATATTAACAAGAAAAAATAAATTAAATTCTACTCAACTATTTTTCAAAAATCTTTCCTTCTTCAATTTATTAAGCGTCTCATTCTTTAAACAAAAAATTACTTCATAATTTGTATCGATATCAACGAATATAAATATATTCATGAATACTTTAAAAATAGTTTAGCACTCTAGCGCCAAGATCCTTCGAAGCAATTCTCAAGGGTTGTTCTTCCCCGACTGTTTTAAGTAGAAAGCTCGCCTCGCAACGCAGAAAAATGAGTATATACTTTTCAGTTTTCAAACAACGAAGGAAAGGAAACAGCACGATGGCAGCCGGCCCTTTTATTTGTCTAAAGTCCCACCGACACCGAACATTTGCCCAGGAAGATGGTATTATAACCAAACATGGCCCTGTTCAGATGAGATGATTAGTGTTGGAACATCTGCTTCTGTTGACAGTAAACGTTGCGAGGAAATGGTAAATTTTGATTTCTCCCGCTTCACGAAAACGATTCACGATCTAATATGATTTACCAAGTTTCTTTCGTTTTCCTTTCCTACTTTGGTATTTTCTCTTAAGTGATGTATGCTTTCTTCGACATTCTTATTCAATCTTAAGCCTTAAAAAAAAAAAAAAAGAAAAGACATGAAAAAGAAGGGTGCTCAGAAGGGTAAGATTTAAAAAAAATAAATAGAATATTTGTAATGACTATTATGTTTTGACTGACCTATGTATCTCTGGCTTTCACATTTTCGTGTCTTTGATGATAAGTTGAAACAGTTCTGAGTTAAAAATAATTGATTTTTTAGATAAAAACCAAAAGTTTTGGAAATACTCGGTAAATAAAATTTCAAAATTTCAATAATAAGTTTTATTTTCTACTTAGTGAAAATTGTATAAAATATATATGCCTATGCTTAGATTCTCGAGAAAAAGTTAATTTGGAAATTGATACTTTTATTTTTTTTTTTAATCTTTTTTAAATAAATAAAATCAAAATTTTTGTGATGTATTTCAATTACTATATTCTTTTCTATTTTATTCAAAAGATAAAAGCTTTTTGATAAAGCATAATCTTATAAATCTATAGAACACATTCAGAGTCTAATTTTTTGCTTTTTGAAATTCACAAAAAAAAAAAGAAAAGAAAAGAATTGATTATATGGAAAAATATTTCCATTAAAAAGAAAAACATTAAAAAAAAACTATGAAAATAAATTCAAAAATTAGAAACGAAACAGCGAAAATTATTTACAAATATTGTATTCCTTCCTATTTTATCCAAAATATAAAACAACCTTTTTGATAAAGCATAATCTTATAAGTATAGAACACATTCAGAGCCTAATTTCTTGCTTCTTGAAATTCATAAAAAAAAAAAAAAAAAATTGATTATATGGAAAAATATTTCCACTAATAAGAAAAACATTAAAATACTATAAAAATAAATTCAAAAATTAGAAATGAAACAGAGAAAAATATTTATAAATATTTCCTTCCTATTTTATCCAAAAGATAAAACAACCTTTTTGATAAAGCATAATCTTATAGGTATATAGAACACATTCAGAATTTAATTTCTTATTTTTTGAAATTCACAAAAAAAAAAAAAAAGAAAAAAATTGATTATATGAAAAAATATTTCCACTAATAAGAAAAACATTAAAATACTATAAAAATAAATTCAAAAATTAGAAATGAAACAGAGAAAAATCTTATAAGTATAATCTCATAAGTATAGAACACATTCAGAGTCTAATTTCTTGCTTCTTGAAATTTATAAAAAAAAAAAAAAAAAAAAGAATTAATTATATGGAAAAATATTTCCACTAAAAAGAAAAACATTAAAATACTATGAAAATAAATTCAAAAATTAGAAACGAAACAGCGAAAAAACGTTTACAAATACACTTGAGATTACAATTAAATTAAAATTTCAACTTTACTTTGAAACGGTTTAAAACTCTCGAAGATGTACGCTGCAACGGTGCAAATAAATAAAGAAGAGAAACGTCAAAGTTACGGGAATAAAAATAACTATAGAGAACGATGCACAACGGGCGAGGAATCCCGGATTTCCGTGACTGGTCCTCCTTCGGCTAATGAAAGAATTCGACATCGAGATCCCACCCGCGCGTCCCTTTGTCTGCTCTTTTCATTCTCTCCTCTCCTCGGCTCGCGTTCGCGCATTCGCCCGATTCTCTGAAAGTGTCGCGAGGGTGTTCGCGATAAAAATGTTGAATGCGTCGCGACGCGTTCCCCAAAACGTCGGTTTCAATGGCAATGAGGATGCGCGCGATCCACGCGCAAAACTGACTGAAATTCGCCCGAGAATCTTTCTTCCCGTCTCAATCCTCGTCGCGATTGAGAATTATTTTTTTGAATCGTTTACACAGACAAATGAAATTTCCTTTTTGCGCGTACGCAAAGTTGAATTTATTGGAATCGATTTGTTATATACTCGAGAAGAATCAAGGAATTGAAAGGTTTATATTTTGATTGAATTTTTTGAAATGTTGTGATAATTTTCATTTAAACTTTCATTGCTTCTTTTTTTTAGAGTAGAATATTTATTAAAATTCGTGTTTATGCGATGATTTGTTAATTCGTTGGTTCAAGAATAATTTTTAAGAATTAATAAAATATTTCCATTATTTTTTAGGATTATAACAATTCAAAGATTGGAAAAGTAAAGAAATAATGATTGATTAAAGAAGTACGTAAATAGAATGAATAAATATAGTTTTTAAGAATTAATAAAATATTTCCATTATTTTTTAGGATTATAACAATTCAAAGATTGGAAAAGTAAAGAAATAATGATTGATTAAAGAAGTACGTAAATAGAATGAATAAATATAGTTTTTAAGAATTAATAAAATATTTCCATTATTTTTTAGGATTATAACAATTCAAAGATTGGAAAAGTAAAGAAGTAATGATTGATTCAAGAAGTACGTAAATAGAATGAATAAATATAGATACTTGATTAAGTTAATAGTCGCGTGGCGCTAGTGTCGTTAACTAGCATTAATCTAAACTTAACATATAAAACCAAACTTTTATAAATTGAATGGAAATAATAAAAAGATTATAAATAGTATCACAAAATTGAAATGAAAACTTGATCAGATACAACATAAATAAATCTCAAATTTAATACAATTTATCAATGAAATATTCGTTAATATCTTACGATTATTGTACAATAATTTATATATTCTATTCATTTAAATATATACACGAAATTTCTTTTAAAAATATCAATAAACGTATAACATTTGAAAGATCGATCGATCCAATCTTGATCTTGATCATTGTTAAATATCTTATTATTACATCAAAATTTTCTAAATTTTCTCTCTCAAAATTTTAATCATCTTTAAATTCATCATTATCAGATCAAAATCACGCTTATTAAAAATTAACGAAAGAAATAGGAAAGAACGATATGAAAAGAAAGGAGAGGAAAGGCTGTCGAAATTCCCGCGATAGTTAAAAACGTCCGTCCGCTTTCTCGGTCAGCTGACTTTAATTTCGTCAAAGCGTATCCAGCGGGCGACAGATGGTCGGCGCGCCGTTCGAAAGAGCCGTTGCACCCATTAGAAGTGCGACGGTTAAAAATGGTAGGTACGTCCGAAGGACAGGTTATCGAGCGTACCATGTGCAACTCTCCACTTGCAACCGCCTGAGCTCTCTCTCTCTCTCTCTCTTTCTCTCTCTCTCTTCCTCCTTCTCTTCGCGTATCGCGCTCCCTTTCTCTTTCATTTTCGCACGTAGCGTTTTCTCGAGAAACGATGTTTTCGCGAGGAAAAAACAAAAAATTCGCTTCCCCTTTTGTGCATTTTCGTTTTCTTATTTTTATTGTTCCTTCTCTCTCTCTCTCCCTCTCTCTCTCTTTCTCTCTCTCTCTCTCTTTTTGCTGTTAATGTTACACGTTAAATCGCGTGCCGTATAATTTTTCCGGGGAACATGACGCATAGAGCGGATTTGAATCTGCGTTGCCCGCAACAAAGACGAAATATTGATCGTGGTAAATACGAAATACGCAGAAAGGCGGCGATGTAGGCGAACACGCGACCAGTTGCTATGGAATTGTTATTTAATTGAATATCGAGACAAAGAAGAGAAAAAAAAGGAGGAGAAGAAACTTGGACAGTTCTTTCTACTTTTATCTTTCTACTTCTTCTTTATTTAAGGAATGAAACGATACTTTGATATCGACGCTCTTCAAACGTCCGATCGATGAACGAAAAAATTATTATTCATAAAAATTGTTCCTATTAAATTGAGAAGGAATAAATAATAATATTCGAATAATTTATATAATAATATTATTGTATAATTATCATATAAATATTCTCACTCAAAATTTTATCGTGAAGAAATAATAATAACTTTTAAACGTACAACAGATGTAATTTCTTTAATTAGATTTCAATTTTTTATTTATAAATTGATAAATTGATTTTCATAATAACGCACACGAGATTCGATAAGTCAAAGACGAAGGTATGTATCACGGATTCGCGAAAGAGGATGCAGAATAGTAATAATCCGAGAAGAATCGAAAGGGCCACGAGAAATCCAGTTTCCCGTAGGGAGAATTAAGCCGGTCGAGCCGAAACATTGATTGAGCAAAGAAATAATAATAATCTCGAATTATTTCCGCGTCGCCGGCCGAAATCGATGACTTTCGAGGGCGCAACGTGCGTGCGCTGTTGCGGACGAATTAAGGACTGCATGCGTTCCAATGTAAACGTGTAAGGAAATTAAACGCCGATGAGATAGGATTTTTTTCTCCATTCTGATGATAAATTGTTGTTGAAATTCTTTTTTTCGATTCGGTTAGGCTACATTCGAGAGTAAAACTCTTTTTTGCAAATGGTATAATATATTGGGAATAAAAGATATTCGTATTGGCCTTTGTTTGAAGAAAATAGGTAGAGGTACGAAGAGTAATTGTGTAAAAATGATTTTTACTTTCGATGCAATAAGTTTCAAAAATAATTCTTACAATTTATCCGTTTTATTTGTTACATTTCCTTTTTTAGGGAAGAAAATATAACAATAATCGCAATAGTTATTCATTATTTTATTCTTAAATTTTCAAAATTATTATACATAATTTTACATACAAATTATTCATTTTTCTAATATGATTATTTGAGAAAAATTAAATTGATTGAAATAGTTGAGATAATTATACTGATTTTTAAAATTATTTTGTTATCTAAAATGAAATGAAGAAATTATACATGTTATTATGCAATTTCATTAAATGGACGTATTATTAATACAAGATGATAACTGGATGATATATTTATAATTTATGTAATATAATAAAATTAAAATTTTGTAATATAATAAAATTAAAATTTTGTAATATAATAAAATTAAAATTTTTTCATTCAAAAAATATTACGTGAATGTATGAATTATGAGATAATTATACTAGTTTTTACAAAATTATTTTCTTATCTATAATGAAATGAAGAAATTATACATGTTATTATGCAATTTCATTAAATGGACGTTTTATTAGTACAAAATTGTTGACAGTTGGATGATACATGTATAATTTGTGTAATATATCAAATAAAATTTTTTCATTCAAAAAATGTTATGAAAATCAATTATAAGTAACCACAATCTAATAATAAATAAAATATTGTAAATCATTGAAAATATTATTTTAATTCTTTTTTTATACTTTTATTTTAAAATAGCAAAGGAAATCTAATTTTTTAACGTACAATAAATCTTTTAGATATTTTTATTGATATCATTGGCATTGGAATTTTAAATTTTAGTTTCGGCGATATTCGTGAAAAGATTGAAAATTGTTGATATTAAAAATCTATTTTTTTATTATATCGAGATATATATTTAAAAATTTACATTTCCACCGATTCAAAAGTGCTGATAAACACTACTGTAATAAATTTGTTTCATGAATTAAAATACACGCAAACTCGAATGTTATTTATGATAATTAACTATATTTAAATCTTCAAAATTTATAAATAAGAACAGATATTCTTATAAATAAAAAACGAAATATTATTACTTAACTCCAATATTTATTCATTATTTTACTCTTAAAATTTTCAAAATTATTATACATAATAATTATTATACATAATTTTATATACAAATTACTCATTTTTCTAAAAATGAACTTAAATCATTTTCCATACATAATAATCCATACATAATCACTCTTAATCTTAAAAACAATTATCAAGTTATAACTTTTTCCTTGTTGTAAAAAAATAAAAAAATTTCACAAACTGTTACTATTGCAAATACTATATCTTCATACATTTTTTTCTCCTGCATTTTCAACGCAGGAAATATTCGAAATATTGGCATATGCAATTTCGATTGTCGCAAGATAAATATGATATAACACATTTAAGTACGCGATATCCTTGAGGTTGCGTGAACACGATGGATTCGATAAGTTGCAAAAATGCAAACTTGAAAAATATAAGCGTCGCGGTTGTAGTAGAACGCGTTCGACCCGCTTTAACGAGTGGCTGCAACTATATCGTGGCACGCCAATTGCAGTCACGGTGTGTTCGTTGGATCCAGTCCGTGTGAACGCGTCGTAAATGCGTCGCAAAGCAGCAGTTGGAGTCGGTGTGTCGATCAATTCGACGTCGTGCAACACAGCTGCATCGTAAAGCCGTTGTTGCAATTCGGCGGCCAACGATTCCTCTCATAACGATATATAACCGCGTCGTAAAATTTCAATCTGCCCTTCACCTAATTCGATTATATCGACTTTCGAGTTGAGAAAGTCACGAACCTTAATGACACTAGGGATTATAAATTGGCACGAGCAATATCTAAGGAGGTTAGAATAATGGCCGGGACGAATACTTTGTTGAAACTTTTATTATGGAAGTTTGGTGTTATTAAATAATAATAATAATAATAATAATAATAATAATAATAATAATTTTTTTTTTTGATTACCTGTTACGTATTTCTGAATTTAATGTTTTTGAATTACAGTCGTAAATAGAACGATCAAAGTCATTAGAGGGGAAGAGAATTAGAGAATGTTACGAAAATTCTTTTTTTCTTTTTATCGAATATGAGAGTCGAACTATAATTCGAGAGCCATACGCATTTATTTTACATTCTTATCGCAGTTGAAATTTACATGTAACTTGTTATAATTTTTTTTTAATTTGATTTGAAAGAACGCATTTGCATCTGAAATTGCGCTCTAATTGTGTGTAAATGTATATACATTTATAAAAGAAATATAAGGATAAAGATATATAAGGATAAATGAATTATTTAAAATATAAATATATTTTTTAAAAAAGATATTAGGTATATACTCATAGTTTATAATTTATAATAATGATGCTATCAACTGTCTTGATAGCATATATCCGCTCTTAATTATTTTTAATAGATAATTGTTATCATGATAAAATTTAATCACTATTTAAGCATAACATTTTTTTAAAAGAATAAACAATTATTCCTTTTAATATCATCGATAGTTTTCTACTTAATTATTTATTGTAAGTTTTAGAAAATTATAAATAATCTAAAAAATAATCATGGAATTAAATCATGTCTCAAAAAGTTAAAAATTTACATATCATTTATTTTACCCTTTTAAACTATATTTTCTAATTACATATAAGATATGGATGGTGTAATAAATTTTAATATGTATTGTACGAAAAAGTGAACTGTTCAACTAGCAAAAAAACAATACTTACTCTAGCCATCTAGCGGTGTGCAACGTAACAATTCTTATTTCTTCTTTATAAAAAAAATTCAATATTTCTATCCAATATTTTCATATATTTACCAAAATCTCTCATCTTAATCTAAATTTAATCCAAATTTCCCTTCTATATCCTAGTATTTATATATATATTCGATATCAAATAAATAAATAAATAAACAAATAAACAAAATTTAAATCGATAAATAATCCTTCTAGATCGTAAACTCTTGAAATTCGGCATTTCGGACATGCAAATTTTTCCGGAGACAGTGTACAATTTCACGAATAACGATATTGGCGGGATAATTCGAAAAAAAAAAAAAAATCCATCGAAAGAGTTATCCATCGTTGAGATTTCGAGGTTCCACGATGCATACGCGAATCGTATGGACGCGCGGCACGTCAACGGTAACGGCTTTAATAATTATTTTTACAACGTTTCCGAGTACACGACGACCTTAGGTCCGTCTCGCTTGGCCGGGTTGCAGCTGCCTTTCCATACAACCCCGTGACACCGTGTACTAGGGTGCCCCGTACACGAACCGGCGATTCACGCACTAAGAGCCTGAAATTGCGGCTATGCTCTCGAGACACGCAAGATATACAATACACACTATTTTCCTAACAAATATTTATCTTTCCC
>NW_006263351.1:2091045-2098759 GCF_000469605.1 Apis dorsata | reverse complement strand
ATTTTTTTTTTTTTTTTTTTTGTTCTTTGTATCGCGCACCGACTTAACTTAATTCAGCACGGCAAATTATATGGATGGTGTAATAAAAAGTTAATATGAAAATTACGATTCATTTTACGCGGTTATTAAAAATTTGAGAGGTGAAATTATCAACGAACGAAAATTAAGTAAAGGTGTACTTTGGCATGGAAAATCGTAAATTTGTAAAAATGGAGAATTGAATATGAATAATGTTTATCTATATATAAATTATAATATATATGAGCTATATAATGATTGATCCGTTTTATAATTCGTGTATATTATAGTTGTTTATTACAATGTTATGAAGATTAATTTAATAAAATAAAATAGAAAATTCAACAGACTGGTTTGATCACATGATGTTTTGTTCATATACATAATATAATATAATTACGTGTAATGAATGATTTTTGTTTGCTGGAATTAGATATTAGTTTAAATTCATAAATTGATGGCAATAATCTTCATAAGAAATGTAAAAAAATTGAATATCAACGTTGTATTCATAAAATTAGTCTTCAAATCGGCCTTTAAAAAATCACTTTTTTAATCAATATTCGAGTTTTAAATAATAAATATTTAACTTAATTTAATATAATTATTTTAATATAATTCGTCATTTTATACATTTCAAAAGTTACAATTAGTTTTTAATATTTTAATAATCAATATAAATACGTTTTATTATATCAAAAAAAATTATCTTTTTTATGCAAAAAAATAACAAAGTTATGCTCATTTTTTTTTTTTTTGCTTCCTCTTTTTCCATTTATTAAAAACATGTCATGTTTACGATCTCAATATTCCTTGAACTATAATCATTTCAACTAAACCCTTTCATATCAAACGTATCATTTTTGGATATATTTAACAGAGAATGATTATAAGTTTGCAAGAATCCAAACTAGGGAGTCGCGAATCGTAAACAATTCATGAGAACCGATTCAGCAGCAATCTACTCACAATCCACGTTCCCTGTTTAAACGTAATAACGTGTCATAAAATGCAACTACCTTTAAACAAATTTCTAAAACCCATCAAAATCAATTCTCTTAATCCAAAATGTTTCATCTCTCATTTCTCATTCATCTAAGGCCTTCTGCATCCGAAATAATTTCCATTTCCAATTTTCTGGCAATTTTCACGCAAACGGCGAACAACTACTACATTCAACTAAATCCAACGTGTGTAACTTGAAGTATTCTTTTCTCTTGAAATGAAACTCTCGTTACAAGAAAAGAAAAAGTGAGAGGGCGAAATGGAGGAATTATACATCTTGGAAAATCTTTTTTCTGCATGACCGATCGAGTCGCTCGCATAAACTTCTTATCGACCGAGTCCTATCGATCGCGGTAGACACGGTTTATCGGATTCAATCTGCGATTTCTACGATTCGCCAGCGTAGTTCAGCGAAATACATAGTTCAGCGGGTATAGGGGAGCCGAGTTGAAAAGACTCTGTTTACAGAGTGGATTAATAAGCGGTCGGATATGTAACAAGCCCTCCTCGACCTTCCAACCTTGTTCATGGGAAAACAAGCGGCCCAGATAACTGCCTATTGTAGGGTAACTCCTGAGAAAACCGAATCGGTTGGTAAAATCTCATAGAAATGTGATTAACAAAACTGGACGAGAAAATTGCCATCATTTGATGGATGGTAAATGTGTAATTTCAGTCATTTTATACTGTGATCGATAATTATGATTATTTAACTTTGATAAATTTGGATAAATGAAGTAATAAATGATTGAATTTGCTTGTATATAAAATGAACGAAATAATTTAAAATATCTCTGTCCTTAATGATTTCAAAAATTATTATAGGCAAAAGTTGAATTGTTTCGATTTATTGTAATTTTATTTATGGGTTTTTTATAAGTGTAAATTGTGAAGATCTTTGTAAATGGAATTATATAATTTTTCATACTAATTAAATACAAAGCATGTTATTTCTTTTAAAATATATAAGTACATGTTAAGTTAATTATATCGAAAAATTATTAGTTTAAGAAATATTTTATTCCATGTCAAATTTTACAAAATTCAAGTTAAAATATCTCTTAAATTAATGATTTTCCGATATAATTTAATGCTTTCTCGAAAAAAATAACGAGATAATAACGAGAAAATAACGAGATCGATTTCTATGTTAAAATTATGCGATTCCATTTAAAATAATTGACATTTATAAAATATGTACACTTCGAAACCATTTAATTTTTATTTGAAAAATTTTTAATATCATTAAAAATAAGCGATATATATTTCAGATAATCAGATTCAATTCAATCTGTACAAATTATTATTGCTTTTAATTTATGTTAATATGCTGACTCGTACAATTTTTTATTTAATATCAATTAAATTTCCTTCCTTATATTTTTTCCTTGTCATTTTTCCATATTATTCAAAAACCAACAAATTAAGATAAATCATTCCCCCAATTCTATTACCACCCCAGCTGACAGTTTCCATTTCCCAAACACCGAATTTCACTTTGCATCGATGGCAAAATGAAAATGGCGGCCAATCTTGTAAGAACGTTTCCATCACTTCGATGATGATGATTAAATTGCGAATATTTATTATGCATTATGCGAATATTTGAATTATAAAACAAATCTCATCTATTTTTTTAAACAAATACAAAACAAATACATTTGATTTTGCAGTTTACATTAACTATATATAGTTTTAGACTATATATAGTTAGTTTTCTTTCATTTAAACCTCGAAGCTAATTGAATACAATTTAAATGTTATTTTATTAAAAAAATAAATTGTGTATTATGTTATGAATTACACTTCAACATCAAATTTGATTGTTTTCTTACACAAATTTAAGTTCAATACATAAAAAACTGTTGGTAAATAATACAATAACATTAATAATATTAATAGAACTTTTAAAAAAATTTCATTAAACGAACGAACAACCTTCCATTAAAAAAATTACGATTAATAAATATTTCCAAAAAATTAGAAGAAATTCGAAATCGATAACAACTAATTAATTGTTAACAATTTTATCTTGCTTTTCAATTTCACAGATCACTTTTAATACAACTGTGAACGATAAAAATTCTTACATCTATCGATAATTTAGTCGTCTCGTCTGCAATCAATCTAATAATATATCGAGACAACTTTCTCGATCCCTATATTCTCCCATCGTCGCTCCAGTCTGACACCCCGAAAATAGACGATTAAAAGATGCGATTCAATGATCCTTGTATTGGCTTCGTTTCGAGCAACGTGTGCGCCATTTTCACGGTGTCGGATCCCGTGGAAACGACGGAAGCAACGCGCGACGCCGCAAGCAGGTGTAACTGATGGATATAACGTGCTTTTGAAACAGCAGGGGAATATTTAATACATGTTTTTCTGTACCGAGTATTATACCTAGCCACGCACGGACCGACTGTATAATTTCTTTATTCGAAATGATCGGAATGTTGCCGGCAGAAGAAGAAGAAGAAAAAGAAGAAGAAGAAGAAGAAGAAGAAGAAGAAGAAGAAGAAGATAATTGAGTTTCTTCAGAATTAGAAGAGTTTGTTTTTCATTCGTATGGTTATTACATATAATAATATATGAAAATGATGGAAATTTATTGATTTGATTCTCTGATGTATGATAAATTATAGTATTTCGATCCTCGTATTTATAACGAGTCTCTTCGATGAATCAGCTTTTTGCCGTGATATTTAGCAATAAATAGTTATTATATATAATAATATATTAACATATAATAAATGGTGTAACGTGCTTCATTTATTAATTAATTATAAGAAATATATTTATATTAAGTAGTGTATAATAATAAATGTAAGTAATTTAATTTGTATAACAAAGATATTTAAGCAATTTAAGCAATATTTAAGTAATAAATGGTGTAACGTGCTTCATTTATTAATTAATTACAAGAAATATATTTATATTAGATGTTGCTAATAATAATATATGTAATAATAATAAATGTAAGTAAATCTATATAATAATAAATGTAAGTAATTTAATTTAATTTAATTAAAATTTGTTATTCTTTATTGAGAAATAATATTACATAAAGAGTTATAAAATTCATTATTATTATCACATTGTATTAAAAGATACGTAGGATTGATATTCGAGGTAATTTAATCCTTTATATTTTTGAGAATAAACGTTTCTGAAATTTTGCATATTGATCTATTATCTCCAGAAAGCATAGAAAAATCAGATACTTAAGTCTAATGTGAGTCAAAAATAATTGAAAAATATAAGCTTCAAAATATGAGTATATCATTTTCTAATATTTTAAAAATCAAAATTTATATCATTAAAATCAATCAAATTTAAAATCAATCTTTATAAAATTTCTAATAATACGATGCTATATAATGAAAATTATATAAATAAATTTGGATTAAATACTTCGTTTGTAAATTACAATTGCATATAACGAGTGTAAATCGTGTAAAAAAGAGGACTAAATATGTAAATTTGTTTATAGATAACAGAAACATTTCGAAAAAATTATTTTCCACAATTTTTGTTTTGGAGAGCTATATTATTCTCGTTTTTTCTAGCACGAGAATTCCAAAAATGACTTATATAATATATGTTAAATATAATTTATTCGTTTCAATGGATTTTAAGAAGAAATATCAAATTGAAGGGGGGATATTTATCACCAACATCATACGTTTATGTCATTTATTCACGACAGAATTTCCTTTATGTTTAATTGTGTACGATTACGAATTTACCTAGATGAGAATACATGAAAGTTTTGCTTTGAAACGTTCAACACGATTACGTGGGTCAACATGCAACAACAAAAAAACGAGAGCAGATCCAAAGGGTTATTTATTTACGATAAATACATGTTTATTACGAAATACCCCGTTGCTTATCCCGACATCTTTCTTTTCATCAGAATTTTACGTAATCAAGGCGTTCTCATTAGAAATTTACGTAATCCTGCCGATCGATATATTTCATTCATCTAATTTTAAACTCTGCAACAACCTTCACCTAATCTATTATTGCCTCAACTTCGAACTACTCGCCGCCTTCATCCCCCTCGTTTCCATCTTTCGATGAAAAACATCCGATCGTCCCAATGTGTCGATCATCCAAACTTTAGAAAAAAAAAATTTATCTCCTCGATAAATTTCAAATTAGCAACAAATAAATAATAATCCAGTTATCACGATATGTAATTTAAAAATGCCGTTAGAAATAATTGTGATATTTCGTTGTAATTAAAATCGGTGATGCATCAATTATTAATTATCAATATTATATTATTTTAAATTATTATTTATTAAGTATTTATTAAAAACATTTTAAACATTACCTAATAATAAATTATTAAAATCTCTCGACATTTTATATATCAAACGTTGTTATAACATATTATTTTATACAAGGATCCAGACAAAGATGCACGATTATAATGCACGAAATTAATCGTCAGATATGTTAAAATTTCATATAACAGTAACTAAAATACAGCATATAATACAATATGAACATATATGAACATATATATATAAACAATCAAGTCTAAAAAAGTTATTACAATTTATTTAATCATTACTATAATCTTAAAAAAAAAAGTAGTTCACCTCTTCCAGAATTAGCCTACCACACACACACATACACACACACACACACACACACACACTTCGTTTTTACACACCCGCCATCCTCAAACGCGGTAAACTGTTAAAAGAAAGATTGAACACCGCGCCCCAACACCTCGTTAACCTTAACGATCCCTCCCTCCAATCACCCTCCAATCAACGCTTCACCACCTTTCCGATCATCCCTCCCCGCCGCCCCCATGGGAACCCCCCTATCAAACGCGCGCCACGACCACGAAGAAAAAAAACGTTTCCTCGATCGAGGCCACTCCTCGCGACCTCCGTGTCCACGGAGGGCACGTGGACAACCCACGTGACTCCTGTGTTATTGTTTCGTGTTTCCACTCTCCTCTGGGCCAGGGAAAATGGCGGGGGTACGGAGGGTGCGGAGGGTCAGCCACCCCAGAGCCGACCCTCCACCACCAGGCAGGGATTTCATTCATGATCCCGAAACCAACCCACCCCCGAGAGAAGAGCGTGTCCCGAGTTTCTCAGCCGAAGGGCTGTGCGAGGGCAAGCCTGATACATTACAGGCGGAAGAAAAGGGTAGCGACTCCTCTCTCTCTCTCTCTCTCTTTCTATCTATCTATCTATCTATCTTCATTTCTCTCCTCTTGCCTCTCTTTCGGCTCGTGCCACAGCCGCGTGACATCTGGAGACTAAGAAGAAGAGGAGGAGGAGGAGGGAGAGGAAGGGAGGGTTTAGATTTGGTTTCATTTGATATCTTAATACCAGAGGAAGGGATGACACACGGGAGGGAAGAGGGAAGGGTGGCGGAGGGGTATCAAGGACGACGCCCTCTCGCTCGTTGCATCCTGCTTAACATCCGTGTTTTGCCACCGAGCCAGCCAGTTTTACCTAGGTCAGTTACCGTCCCTTCTCGATTCGGGGGGCCTATCCCTTTCGCTTCTGACCCTCTTGTCTCTCGTTGGATCGCGTTGCTTGCGAACGATACCCGGCTTTGGGGACGACGAGGCGCGAAACAACGTGTATCCATGGATCGTCGAACCTTTGGGGGAAAGGGGGAGGTTTCTATTCTCGTTGATCAGGTTGGATTTCGAGTTGGATTTTGCGAGTGAATGGATTTCCGAGATATTGTATTATTTTTAGGTTTATTCTTAGATTGTGAATTTGATATGTTCCTTCTTTAATTCATTCGCTTTTTTTTTTTTTAGTTGTTATTTATGTAAGAATTAAGAATAGAAAGGGGAGTAATAATTTTTAAATTATTACTTATGCTGTTCGATTTTATCTAAACTTGTGCATATTTACTTCACTATTTAATAATATTATGATATATAGTTAGAGAAATCGAACATCTTTTTACAATCTTTTTACATCATTCGAATAATCGAACGCCTTGTTAATTTTTGTTGATACACGTGGCATCATGAATTTAGCAGATTATCCAAAAAATTGATGTACATACTTATTTGCATTTACTTTTTATCGTATAAATAAATATAATATGATATACATATATATTTATTGATCATTTTTAAAGAAAAAAAAGAATCACGAGCATTCAATTCAATTTTGTTGATAAAACCGCTCTATCTCTGTCACATCGAATTAGTATCACTCCATCTAATGCTCAACTATAATGAACATTATATATATATCAATTCCTTTCGTCGATTCCCAATTTGAAAAATTAATTCAATTAAAATTCGCCTTTCCATTCCATTCAAAATAATTCGATCATCGTTGCAATAATAAAAATTCCAACAATTAACCTCTTACTGCTACTCGAAATTCAAAATCACATCGATCACAAGAGAAGAGCGCATTTTGGAGGCTCTATTCTATTTCTACAAAAACGTGAGCTGTCCGTTCGAAGAGAATTCCCTCGGACGAAATATCTTTAAAGGGAGCCGTGGACGGTCGATTTGCTTTGGTCTTATGACCCTGATATCGGAAATAGGATGGATTTCTCTGACGCAGACAGTCGTGTCCCCGACCCTGCCAACAATCGTAACACCACCCTTGCCTCCATTCGGCGAGAGGGCCTTTCCACAATCGAGGGCTCCACTTTATCACGGTTCCGTTCTCCCGCCCCT
>NW_006263351.1:2088992-2090779 GCF_000469605.1 Apis dorsata | reverse complement strand
TTCTCGCCGTGCCCCATCCTCCCCTTTTTTTTCCCTTCCCCCATTTCCGTCACCCTCGTTTTCCTTTTCGCCGAAGGTGCAGCCAAATCTGCGGGTCCCATGCGAGGCGTGGCGCGTTCAACCCCGAGGTGGAGGATATAGTCAGAGGAAGTCGATCTTGTCTTTCGTTTTCAACTCCATGAGCGGATTTTTTAATTGTTTTTAATAGGTGATTTTGAAATCACAAAATAAGAAAATGTAAAATAATAAAAAAAATATCGAAAAAAGATTGCAAGAAGAGAATTTCCTTTTCATAGAATTGCTTTTCACGGATACGATTCAATGGATTATTATATGTAAATTACGTGAGTGATTCGAAGATTAAAATGTTATATTATAATGCATTGATAAGAAATGTCAAATGAATGATATGCAGATAATATAAGTGTATCTTATTATTTCTTTAGTAAAATTATATTTTCTATATAATTTTTAAATCCCACAATTTTTTTGTAAATAACATTTCAACACATTGAAATAATAAAAATATTTCAAAAAGATTGCAATTATAGAATATGTAAGTAAATTTTTACCATCCTTATATAATTAAAAACGATATTGTTTCAAGATCGAAAACAATCCACGATGAACATTTAACATATAATTCTTAAATTCTACAATTTTTTTTGTAAATAATGTTTCAGCACATTGAAATGATAAAAGTATTTCAAAGAGATATAACGAACAATTTAAAAAAATGCAATATATTGTTTTAAGATCGAAAACAATCCACGATGAACATTTAATATATAATTCTTAAATCCTACAATTCTTTTATAAATAATGTTTCAAAACATTGAAATAATAAAGGTATTTCAAAAAGATGTAACGAACAATCTCAAAAAATGAATAAAATAAAAGATTGCAATTATAGAATACGTAAGTAAATTTTTACCATCCCTATATAATTGAAAACAATATTATTTCAAGATCGAAAACAATCCACGATGAACATTTAATATATAATTCTTAAATCCTACAATTTTTTGTAAGTAACATTTCATATTGAAATAATAAAGATATTTCAAAAAGATGTAATGAACAATTTAAAGGAATGCAATATATTGTTTTAAGATCGAAAACAATCCACGATGAACATTTATATTATTCGTCGATCAAGAAAAAAGAGAAGAAGAGAGGGAAAAGAGAGAGAAATAGAATAGAACAATCGTTTCATTAAAACGGAATGCAGAGAAACGAGCGACAAACAAATCAATTCGTAGAACAGAAGTCTTCGAACGATCGTGGCCACTTAACAATGAAAACCGTACGCAACAATCGCCATTCATCGGCAATGTAGCAAAAAAAAAAAAACCGTTCTAATCAAGAGGATTGAGTCTTGGCTTCTTCAGCAAGTAGTGGTTTCGTGCCTTTTAACGTTTGCCATCGGTATGACATTGTTTTAGGGGAACAATGATCGGCCATCAGAATGCGTTGGACATCGTTGGAAAGGATCCCTGTAGGCCGCCATAAATCAGTTTCTATCTCAGGTCAGAATAGCGGTACCAGTGGCAAAAAAAAGAAAAAAAGAAAAAAAAAAAGAAAGCATGGAACCACGAAATTCGAGTCAACGGAACCACGGATGTCTAACTTTATAAGACTTTCTCTTTTGTTCCCTCTCATTTCAAGAAATTGGTCGAGAAGAAAATTATCGAAGAAGTTTATGAATATTCGTTGTTAACCAACATTTTCGAGTTTCTTTTTCTTATTAATTAATTTCTGTTGAATTTATTCTTTTGGGAACTCAA
>NW_006263351.1:2085432-2088724 GCF_000469605.1 Apis dorsata | reverse complement strand
TATATATATATATATATATATATATATAAATAAAACTTGATACAAAAATGTTAGTTATTTATTACATAATTATAACTAATTTGAATTTGCGTTAGTAATTAGTGTTAGTAGTTAGTGAAATAAGATGAAGATACGACAGCATATTGTATACAGTTTGTTTTGAATATTTTATTTGAACGACAAGAATAAATATGTTACTTTAATTTATCATTTTCTATTTTATTTTTTTTATTGTCAATTTTATTTGCAATTACGTTTGTATTGTATGTATGAATCATAATTTATGATGATCACTTCGTATGATTTTCTGATATTTTCATATTAATTACTATATGAATTTCAATTTAATAATAATAATAATAATAATAAATGAATGAATGAAAACAATGCCATGGATTTATAAAGCGACAAGAATATTTAAAAGTGAAGAATGTTAATTTCACTCCGTTGCAAATTTAAATACAAATGTATTTCAACTGATACATGCATATTAGGATGTAAAACGCATTTTTTTTCCAACTTGTAATTTTTCTTGAAATAAATTTCCAGAAAAGATTAAAAAAAATTATTACAGTATATTAAAATGAAAATTATAATTAAAATAGTAATATGTAGTAGTAATAAAAAGTATACAATAAAAAATAATAATATGAATAATATTGTACACTTCTACATATTAATTGATATATTTAAACATATTTTAACCGCATAAAAATTATTCACAATTCAATTTAATCTCGTAACTAAAGACTCGTTGTATAATATATATTATTCAATGTAATAATTTATACCATAATATAACATAATGAAAATACAATAAAGTTATAAATAATAATGCAGTATAATAATAAAAATAAAAAAAATTAATAAAATTAATGCTAAAAAGGGATTGGAAAACAAAGAATTTATATTGAAACGATTTTGTTGAAGATCGTTTGCACGTCGAGCGTGCATGATAACGTATTGTTAATGAGTTTTAATCAGAGTAAAGAGAAGGAGGAAATGGAACGCGGAAGTGTCCAATGCCAATACACCCAAACAGCCTTCGCTCTAGGGTCAAGGTTCCATCTCTCAGACGTAATATCGCCATCTCACCCACCCTCCAGAGGTCAATACACGGCCATTGTCCGGTGACGCCGACTATTCAAGTCGAGTGTGACATTCGAGATGGACGTGTCGATATTTCGATATCTGTCATCTGTTTCGATGAATTTTCGTGACTAAATGCGTGGATGATAATCTCGTTGCGAGTGTAACAAATGTTGAACGAGGATTAAAGATGTTTGACAACGGAACAGATGATTTTTGAAGATGTTACAATATTCTTCGGGAGAAATTAGATTTATTATCGGCAAAGGATTTTTTTCGATATAATTAGAAATTTGTTGAGTCAAAAGAATCGAATTTTTGGAATATTAAAATATTCCTCGTTGCAAAAGTTAATTATCAATTATTGAAATCGAGCTAAACATTTTCCAACATTCTACGTATTTATTGAAATTCTATTTGTTTCTCGTTCCAAAAATCGATCAAATAAAATATAATTTTGAACGATTTTAAGAAAAAATTCTTGATATTCGGATCTATTCCATCAAAAATTCAAAACTAAAAGATAAAAATCGAGAGAATACTCATTCTTTGTCCCCAAATCGATCGTTTCTTCGCTAAAATTCAAACTAAGTAGAATTTTTTTCAAGAATTCTCAATATTCCAATCCGTTCTATCAAATATTTCTCTAAAAAAGGTCCCAAAATCTTGAGAATACTCGTTCCTCATTCCAAAATTCGATCGTTTCTTCATCAAAATCCAAACTAAATGAAATTTTTCAATTCCTTTCAAGAATTCTCAATATTCCATCAAACATTCTTCTAAAAAGATCCCAAAATCTCAAAAGAATATTCATTTCCCATCCTAAAAATTCGATCGTTTCCTCATCAAAGTCCAAACTAAATGAAATTTTTCAATTCCTTTCAAGAATTCTCACTTTTCCATCAAACAATCTTCTAAAAAAGATCCCAAAATCTCAAAAGAATACTCATTTCCCATCCCAAAAATTCGATCATTTCCTCATTAAAACCAAATGAAATTTTTCAATTCCTTTCAAGAATTCTCACTTTTCCATCAAACAATCTTCTAAAAAAGATCCCAAAATCTCAAAAGAATACTCATTTCCCATCCCAAAAATTCGATCATTTCCTCATTAAAACCAAATGAAATTTTTCAATTCCTTTCAAGAATCCTTACTTTTCCAAACCGTTCCATCAAACATTTCTCTAAAAAAGATCCTAAAATCTCAAAAGAATACTCGTTTCCCGTCCCAAAAATTCGATCGTTTCCTCATCAAAGTCCAAACCAAATGAAATTTTTCAATTCCTTTCAAGCATCCTTACTTTTCCAAACCGTTCCATCAAACATTTCTCTAAAAAAGATCCTAAAATCTCAAAAGAATACTCGTTTCTCGTCCCAAAAATTCGATCGTTTCCTCATCAAAGTCCAAACCAAATGAAATTTTTCAATTCCTTTCAAGAATTCTCAATATTCCATCAAACATTCTTCTAAAAAAGATCCCAAAATCTCAAAAGAATACTCATTTCCCGTCCCAAAAATTCGATCGTTTCCTCATCAAAGTCAAACCAAGTAAAATTTTTCAATTCCTTTCAAGAATCCTGACTTTTCCAAACCGTTCCATCAACCATTCCTCTAAAAAAGATCGCAAAAGACAGAAAATCTCGAGAACTGCTCGTTCCTCGCAATAAAAATCGGTCGCTCGCCCGCGAGAGCGAAGCGTAGCACAATTTTTCAACGACGTTGCAAGCAATCGAACCAATGAACGAACATACGCGCGCGCGCGCGCACACACACGAATCATGTGTCCAACACACACGCTCAATGATCCAACGATGTCTCTCTCTCTCTCTCTCTCTCTCTCACTCTCACTCTCTCCGTTCTCCTCTCCGCCCATTCGTCCATCTCGCTCTGTGGCGACATTAACTGTCTACTTCCTAACTTAATCCGTAACTTCCGACGCCGCGGCAATCTGACATCCTTTTTATTTTCATTGGCTCGCTCGGCATCGGGCCCGTTGTTGGCGAGGGTCTCGTTCCCAGGATTTTTCTATCCACGATCGCAGCCGAGCTGGCTACGACCAAACTACCGGCCATCCTCGCTCCACCAACCTAATCAATTTATATCGTTACGTTACACACAGGCCTCACGTCCTCTCTTTCTCTCTTTCTCCACGTCAGCCTCATCCGCGTTTGACGTCGTTTGATAGCGACGAGCGAAAAATAGA
>NW_006263351.1:2067472-2085219 GCF_000469605.1 Apis dorsata | reverse complement strand
AGAGAGAGAGAGAGAGAGAGAGAGAGAGAGAGAGAGAGATATGGTGTTGACCAGATGAATTGCCGGCGAGTGGAAGAGAGAAAACGAGTGATTGTTAGAAAATAAGAGAGGAAGAGAGAAGAGATGTTGGAATGTCGTCGACGCTGTCACACTTCCGTTCTCCGTGTTATAGATTCATAAAAGTGACCTATGATTGCGCGTGATCCACGCCCGGCCCCATTGTGTCCGATCAACGATGGCCGAAATAAGAGCGGAGAAATGCGTTGTTCGATCAATTTGAACAAGTTGCGAGAAGAATTGGATTTAGAGATGGATTCTGGTCGATGGATGAACGGATTCTCTGTTGGTGTGTCAGAGGGAGAATGAAAGAGGAGAAAGTGCGATATCCTTTATATTTGAAGGCTCAATCAAATTCGTGGGTAACTTGGAGAAGATTTTATTTGTCGAGTCTCATTCGAACGGATTTTTATTTTTGTTTAATGAAACTTTCTAGGATGCTTATTTCTTTGTTTGTGCACTCTTGCACGAAAATATTATAATATTACAGATTTCACGGGTATATGTATATGTATATGAAATTATTTATTAGATATTTATAATAAAAATTTACGATAAAACGAGAAGATTAAACATATATAAAAACATTTTGCTCATATTTTTGAAATAATTTGATCACAATAATCACAAATAAATTTCTTTCCAAATTTGAGATGTTAACAATGGAATTTTAATAATGGAACGCTTCGAATTGCTTGGAAATTGGTTGTACAAATTGGAAACAATTTTTGAACGATTTAAAAAAAAATCTTAAAAGTTTTGATCGTTTTATAATACTTGAAAGTCTCGAAAGCCTTAGAGATAGTATTTAACAGCATAATGAGTTTCTTCATTCGGTATCTTACCACTTTTTCAAAGTTCATTGACATAAGATATCTGTTACAAGAAATCCAAGATGATTGAGTTATCGTAAATTATATTTATTTATGTTTTTAACAATCCATTTCAATAATCACTCGTCGAACGCTGTATTGACTTCTACTGAATTCGATTCGAGCAAATGAAAGGAAACAAAATACGTCAAATAAAGAATATCAATTTCGTTCGCCAATTTATATTTCAAATTCATCTCAAAATTTCCAAAATATTCTTGATAGGAACGAACAATTAAAATAAAACGATTGATACAATTTCACAAAATCGTTTATCCAACCAACTAATTTCTATAGATTAGAAACTTGAATAAATAGAAAGGAATATATATAATCGAATAAAATTCCATTCCATTCGTTCAATAGATGGAAAGAAGAAGAAAAAATGATGACAAAATGACAAGGGCATCGATGTGTGTAACATCGTCTCTTTCGATATTCACGAAACGAATCACACCCTCCTCGAGGGAACGATATACGAGCGTGTCGTCGCTTTCTTATCTGAACGTGGATGGTAGCTGCCGCCGCCTTTGATCCTCCAATAAGGAAGGGGGAGACCTATACTTCCTGCTCCCCGATCCTCGACGAGAGGATCTGGTTCTGCTACCTGTGCTAGAAGCGGTCGTGGCGTCAAAACCGTCGTGAAACCGAGTTTCCATCCTTTAATTTATCGGCCAGCGCGGTCAGCCGATGATAAGGATTCACCTGCACAGCCTCGTTTTGCACGATCGAGCACGCCCCGGAAATAAACCGCTCCTTGAGTGGCGGCTGCTGGTTTTAAAACCTGACCCAATTCCTCTCTCTTATATCCTTTATCCTCGCGCGATCGGTTTACTTTTTTTCTTTTTCTTTTCTTTTTTTTTTCTTGCATTTGTTCTCCTTTTCCAAATTTATTTCGAAGATTAAAGTTAGGTGGTCGTTGTGAATATTATACGATACGTTTCGTGCACTTTGATAACGTTAAATTAAATTGCTCGTTTGTACGGTATTAATTTTATAGTATTTACATTCTCTGGTATTACTTATCGATAAATATTGGATATTTTTAAAATACAATTAGAATATGGAGAGAATATAAAATTTTAAAGGAAATTTTCTCTCGAAAATTAATGATTCGATAAATTTTTCTTTAATTGTATATTAATAAGAATTTTCACGAGTTAATTAGGTAATCATGTTGATTAATTTATATTTATTTATTTAAAAGAAAATAGAAATGAATTTTCATATTCATAGAAATTAAATATAAACTTCTCGAGACGTGGCATTAAAATATATTTATATTCTAAAGATACGTTTGAGTAGTTTCTTATAGGATTTGTGTTTATTTGAAAACAGCTACGAGGGGTTATTATTATTTTTAAACAATAAAGGATAAATAGCAATAGAAAGAGCTTCCCATTTGAAAAATGGGAAGAATAGACACGTATAAATCTTACGGACATATCATAAAATGATGACAAAGTGGCCAGAGATAATAATATACTTTACCGCATAAAAAGGAAATTTCAATTATTTTCTAATGATCTTCAATCATTTAAAATGCTACACCATATGTGATATCTTCGTTAAAAGGTGACTGTATTTTATTATATAAAAAGGAAATTTCAATCATTTCATAATGCACTTCAATCGTTTGCCACGCTATACTATCTACGACATCTTCGTTAAATATATTTTATTACGCATTTTCAACCGTTTACAATTTAATATCCACATTACTATATACAACACGATATCTTCGCCAATTTATATTTTACCGCGCGAAAATATTACATCATCCGTATCATTTCATTATATTATACTACCTATTTTCATCATTGTTAAGAGTATCTAATCGTTAATACACGAAAATCTACGAAACAAATGAAATATCCGAAGAGAAAGCATAAATAGTCAAATTTTGTACGAAAATCATACTTCGCAAAATAGATCAATTTCTTTTATTTTTTAAAGCTCTTCAATCGTCCATAAAACGGCATACGTACAACGATATCTTCGTTAGAATAGTTCGAGTCGACGACCATCGTAACACCATTAACGAGCATAATTATTCGTCTTAAACGACAAGTATTACATGGATTGGATCCCGACCTCTAATTACATCGGATTTTGTAAGCTTTCGCCTCGCCATACATCATGGATTATAGATGTGGATATAGAAGGGCGAGCGGTATAATTACGTTAATTAATACGTTAATACACGCAGAATGTATAAAGTGGTAATTAATGTATTAATGAGCGCGAGAGTGTAATTTCGCGTCACCAGGAAGGTAAGGGCAAGATCATCGGCGGGAAGGCAGATAAATTTCACTGACAAAGTAATTACCGGCCTCGAAACGCAATTTTATAGCGCGGCATACCGGCCGCGCTTCTGTGTTGGCGCGCTTGCGCATGTGTATCTGATCGAAGAGTGGAGCACATGTCGCACACAACGCGCGCGTGTAACGTTTAACGAGCATCGAAATAAAACGTGTGCAAGCGTTGTGTAAAGTTTTGATCGAGAACCGCATAATCCATGAACGAGTTTGAGTATTACGTATTAATTTACGGATTGATTTACATAAAAATACAAGTTTCGAGCTGTGTTTCTTTTCTTTTGGGAAAGGTAGAGAGGAGAGATTCCATTTATTTGAAATTCGTAATTAATATATTTTAACCGATCATGCGAATTTCTAAGAGGAGAAAACTTTCTATTATCACTCTATTTGTATATTTTTGTTTAATATAAAATAATTAGGAATATATATTGTATCTATGATAGAATAAGGAAATTAGATTTGTTAAGTTGTTTTTAAATTTATAATATTTAATTTTATTATGCATTTTAGAGAAAATGTTTTGTGAAATTCCTTTTCATTAAAATTTTTTTCATTAAAATCATTAGAAAATTTGAGAGAAAAAGGAGTTTTCTAAATCTTTTAAAATGCTTCTTTCATTTATTTATTTTTTTAAATCAATATGTAATCTCCTTATGAATGAAGATTTTATTTTAATGGATTTGCACAAGTGGAACTATTTATTTTCATAGAATAATCTTCTTCTTGTAAAAAGCAGTGAATGTTTGTTATCAAGTAATGAAGTTACAACGAAACGGAAGTGGGTATAATAATGCTGTCTTTAAGTAGGAAAGAAAATAGTGATTCTCACGTAGTGTTCTCGAGTACGAAGGAAAATAGTGAAGATGTTTTCAAGTGGAAAAGAAAATATTAAGCTCGTTCCGAGATGTACAAGAACATGTTGAAGTCGTCCTCAAGCTCGAAGAGAAATCTCGAGAAAAATCGTTTCAAAGGATACAATAAAAATCGAAACAAAATGATGTAAACTCAATCTTTTTAAATATACATAATCAGACAACATTGAAGATTAATTATTTATCAAAAACGATTGTATACTTTTAACAATAATTCTAAAGAGAAAAGCGTTGTTGTAAGAATTTATTATTAAATTTATTTTTGTTATTTGGATATATATATAACTATGGCGACCAATATACATGTTGCAATTCGATAGAGGCAACATCTGTACATTACATATCTTTCATTATAATTATTTTTATTTACTCAATAAAGAAAAAAAAATATTACAACATAGAATTTTCTTCCAGTTTTCTTATAGTACATGTTATTTAATCTAGGATTAATATAAGGAATTTGAATAGGCTTATGCTTAAAACTGAAAAATCAGAAAAATGGTGGATATCTTTTATCTACTGACCCACTAAGTAAGTTATCTAAATACAAACAGTGAAGAAATTTGAACTTAAAATACGACTGTTTTTCAAAAGAAGAGACATTTTCCTGCTACATTCCTTCTAGCAAAACATTTTTGATATTTTGTTATGCATTAATACTTAAGAAGAAATTATTTAAAGTAGACGCTGTATATTTTTCTTTATTAAGTGTTCCTTTTAGTTTTAAATATTAGAAATAATATTAGAAAATTAATAATTACAATTGTAAATAATTAGATGAATCTTTCAAAAATCGATTCTTTGGATTAAATATTAAAAGTCACTTCGAATATTTTATTTTTGCAAATAAGCAAAAGTGATTTCGAAGAAATAGAATAATGGAAATTTCAGGAATGATAGTAAAATATCCGATGCAAAAATTTATATTTATCTTTTATCAAATTTTATATACTATTTCTACATTATCGAATTTTTATAAACATTCTATTAAATAAATTAATGACATATGAAAATACTAATACATAATTAATCGAAATAGATGTGCATAAATATCTTAGCCATTAAATATCCTCGATTAGTGAAAAACGAAACCATGAAATTTTTCGAAAAATGAAGAATAATAGATCTACATATGAAGAAAAAAATAAGAAAAAGAATTATCAGGGCAACCAAATAATTCATTAGAAATTGATCTTTCATCCTCGAGCCATAAAAATTCCAACTTTTATCTCCTTTATATGTCGCAAACGTTCCGGAAGGAAAGGCGTGATGGCGAACCCTCGTGCTGTAAGAAAGTATTCGTTGTACAAACGATCGACACGCGAGACGAATCGACCACGAGACAGGGCCCAATTACACGCAACAGCCACCGTTTGGAATCCGTTGCACAGCGACATTTGCATGGGGTTATGAAGAAATTCTTGAGGCGGCGCATCGTTCGCGGGAATCCTGACGATTTTAATTAAATCCGTCGAACAATGGGACGCCTGAAGGCGAAATATCGATCATCGTCATCGCTCTTCGACCGATCTCTTCCAAAATTTGCGAGAATATTTAAATTTCATCCAAAAATTCACACATTTCGTTTCACATTCGCTATTTATCGAGAAGATAAATTTTTCAAACGATCTTTCGCGTTTAAATAATTTTGTTATAAGTATAATATCGATTGATTGATCGATATGTTTGATTATTATTATATTTGCGCGAATATTTAAATTTCATTTAAAAATTCACACATTTCGTTTCACATTCGCTACTTATCGAGAAGATAAATTTTTCAAATGATCTTTCGCGTTTAAATAATTTTGTTATAAGTATAATATCGATTGATTGATCGATATGCTTGATTATTATTGTAATATAATAAAATAAATAATTGATAAATGTTATATATGTAATATATATTGTGTATATTATATCGTGAAATATAATATTATTATATTATATTTATCAATTGATTTATTACAAATATGTAATATATAATATCTATTGCGTGTATAGAAAATAAGCAAAATTGAATCTCTCTTATATAGATTTTTTTTTTATTAAATAGATATTGCAGTATTTAACAAATGAAACAAATATTTTAGACATTTGTACGTTCATTTTTATATTTTGTGAAATTGTTTCATCTTTTTTCGATATAACTTGATTTTTAAGTATCTATTTTCATTTTTAATTTATAAAAATAGATTAGAAGTAACAATTTATATGGTTATTTTCCAAAATGTTTAAAGAAATGTTAAATATTTTTATTTCTTTTTCTTTAATTCAAATTACTATGTATTTTAAAAATTGAAATATTTTGATACAATCTGCATATATTTCCATTAATTTTTAAATTAAAAATAATGACAAATAATAAGAATAATAATAATAAAAGAATATTCGTAAACAGAAGAAAAATATATTGACAATTCATTCTTAATAAACTATTTTATTATAATCAATATTATAACAAATAACCAAAGTTTATCTTTTTTTTCTCTCTTAAAAAATATTTATATTTATAAAATTTGTAATTATCCTTCCAAGATAAGTTTTTTAATAAAAAACAAATCAAAAAATCTTCCTCCAATGAAAAATTATAATTAACATTAAGAAAGGAACATTATATTATTATAAAATTATTATAAAATTAAATTAACAGTTTCTATTCTACACTTTTCTCTAATAGAATATAAAGAATTAAAACTTTCACATCCACGCTGTTCCAAATTGGTTCGCTATCGATTCCAGCAAAATATTGGTCTCGAATGGTTTGGCGAGGAGCTAGAAAATCACTTTCGTCCTGTTCTAATCTCATCCCGGTATTTCCACTACACCCCACATCGAAATTTCAAAGCACTTTATCGCGGCAAATATTTATGTACGATCTTCTTACCTGGCACGAGAACTCGCTGTGTCTCTATCTGTTGAGAAATCGTTTATGACGCAGGACGAATAGCCACGAGTTGCGGCTAGATAAATTTATGCATAACAGATAAGCCACTCCGTCGCTTTCTTTCCATTTTATCGTTGGGCAAAGCTGAGAAAATCTTGATAAAGAATCGACGTTAAAGAACATCGTGTCCTATGGAATTGTGGCAAATGATACAAATATCTGGGGGGAAGACATGCGTATGTACGTATTTTAGAAATATTTTAAAAATACGAAAATTCGTATCAAGACAATTTGAAGAAGATTGGATTTTGTACATTCCATAATTATTTTTTTACTCTCGTTAAAAAATTAATTAAATTATTACGCGTTATTAATCATGGTCATTGTATTTGATAATTTGATAATCATGGTCATTGTAACTAGAATTTTATTATAGTATATTTAAGAATAAACTTATAATGAAAATTGTAATACTTTCTTAAAAATTTAAAAATTTGTAGTTCATTTAATGCATATACTGTAAATTAGTTGAATCATATTGTACGAGATATAAATATAACATAAGAAACAATATATGTATCCTTCTCCAATGTATTTTAGAAATATTTTAAAAATACGAAAATTCGTATCAAGACAATTTAAAGAAGGTTGGATTTTGTACATTCCATAATTATTTTTTTATTCTTGTTAAGAAATTGAATTATTATGCATTATTAATTATGGTCATTGTATTTGATAATTGTCCTAACTAGAATTTTATTATAGTATATTTAAGAATAAACTTATAATGAAAATTATAATACTTTCTTAAAAATAAATTTAAAAATTTGTAGTTCATTTAATGCACTGTAAATTAATTGAATCATATTATATGAGATACAAAATTTAACGTAAGAAACAATATACGTATCCTTTTCCAATAAAAATACATTTTTTTATTTTCATATTAAATATAAGCAAGAAACTTGTTAATTTATAGATATATCACGTAAATATTTTAATAAAAAAAAAAAATTTCCACTTTTCAATGTAATAAAGTTACTAGCGGATGATCCATCATCGTCATCCCAAACTCTTCCTCTATTCTTTCTTCTTCAAAAAGTTCGTAAACTCGATTACATAACTTTCGTCGAATAAATTCTAACAAATGTAAAAACCAACCGAGACGAGACGAAGCGAAGCTTGCGTAATCAGAAAAAAATAACGAAGCATAATAGGTGGAAACGAAAGGAAATTTGTTTTCACTTGAAGCTTTGTTTCCGTTCCATTTGGGCTCGAGGGTGTGGGCCGAGGGCGGTTTGCTGGAACGGAATATCCATTTCGACCCAAGTTCTTCCTACGGGAAACCGAGATCCACGTGATCCACGGATCGTATGCGACCGTATGCACATGACATAAGTACGTGCCTGTGCATAATGCACCGTGTGTTCTTCGATCGTCGCGATGCCCGACGTGATTCGTCATTGGGTAATTCGTCGTGGAGACGGAAGTGCCGGCAATTTTCTAAGAGTCCATCATTTTAACGAACACGCTCCGTCCGTCCGTCGTCATTCCTCGAATTGATTTTACAACATCCATTTGGAAATATTTTAGATACAATATCTCGCAATATTATATATTTGTTTTGAAGTATATTTTTCGACTTCTATCGATGGGAAGTCTTTTCTTCTTCTTCTTCTTCTTCTTCTTTTTTTTTTTTTTCTAATTTATCACCCATAATTTCCTTGTTTAAAAGAAAAAAAGGTAACGAACGGAGAGAGGAGAAGATCCGAGCGAGAAAAGAACGATAAGTGTATGAATAAAACATTTGAGTATATAGTTATTAGACACTTAACGTTCCCCTCCGCATCGAGCCTTTAATTGTGCATTGAATTCATCAGTTCCGAGATCTCGTGAGTCACATTTTAACGCTTCGAAGCGGTAAATCGCGCGGACCGAACCAAGGGAGCTATTTAAAATTATAATCGTTGCACCCTGTTAACGCAGGAAAACTCTAAGGGCCGCGCCGCTTGAATTCAAGAAAGGATCGTGTTCAACGATGATAACGTAAATATCCTTTCCTCAGATGCAAAAGGATTGCATTGCAATCACTTTGCCGGTGAGAAAATTTCGATCAAATCGAATTTTTAAATTTCCAGCGAGAATTCTCGCCATCTTTTCGCACGGATCAATTAAATGAATGGTGTGCAAAACGTAAGAATATTGAATGATATTATTATTATTAGAAAAATCGAATTAAGAAGAAAATCTAAAAAAAAAAATTCTTCATTAAATTTTATTTCATAAAAAAGAATTGTATAAAACGAAAGAATCATATTTATAAAGGACAAAAGCCTTCAAAAAAAGTTTCATCCAAATCGAATTTTTAAAATTCCTCTCTATTTTTTTCTCATCGATAAAGCAACATAAAAGATGTAAACGACATCTGTAAAATGCAAGCTGAGCAATAATTTAATTTCGTGAAAAAGAAAGAAACGTTTTATCGAATCGTGAAAAGTATTGCAAATAGATGGCGAATAATATAATATGAAAAGTGCAAAAATGAACGTGAGACAGTGGAACCTGTGGTTGGCCAACGTTACGGCGTCATCATCATCATAATCGTCATGATCGTCAATCCTTCGGGCGCACAGACGCGCGTAATGTATGTCTGTAGGTTAATGCAATTCACTCAGATCTCATTGGGTGAATTGTACCGGCAGAGAATTGATTGATTGGCTGTTTCGTTTCAGCCTCGTACGAGCCGAACCGCGCGCGTTCGCGTCTGTCGCGAAAACGACACGCTGATACTGAATAATTCGCTGTGGAATGTCCCTGACCGTGACTCTATAATCCTTATTTTAACACCGAAACATGTTAAACATATCGAAATCGAGCAATTTCGTATTTTTTATTTTATAATTATCGAAGAGATAAAGATAGTTTCGGAAATTATTAATTTTGTATTATAAATATTAATTTTTAGATGCAAAAATATATATATGTATATGTATATATACTTATTTATTTTTATCATATCGCGTTAAAAGCCGATAATTTTAGTGTTAAACTATATATAGATACACTTTATTCTTTCAGATAATACGTAAAGGTGACAAAAAGGTTATCCTTATTCTTAGAAAAATGTACCACCATCTAAGCAAGTCATTTCCGGATTGATATATATATTGAGACTCTTCTTGTAAAAAATATCATATAAGATTGAAAGATTTTATTTTTTATTTATCAATGAAAAATATCGTGATATTTTAAGTGAAATTTTGTTTCTTGATAATTTACGATAATAATAAAATATTATATTATATTTCTATTTTTATCAATCATATTTTCGATATAATCTCTAAAAAATAAAATAAATAAACAGGATCGTGACATTCAAGTACTGTTTGCAAACTTGAAAATGATTATACACGTAATATACATAAGATTTCCTATACGGATTCTATTTATTTTTCTCATAATTAATTATTGAATTAACATAAAAATCAATAAATTCTTGCATATATGTTTACGCGTTTAACTAAAAATAAATCAAATGGTTCTAAGCTACGTTTCTTAGTCTTTCTTCCTTTTGAAAAAATTCACTTTTTGACATTTATGTTTCTTTCCGCAACAATGCTTCAATAGCTTTTCTCCGATTTCGTGCGACGGCGTGTTCGCTTGCACACGAGGACGGACATGCGCGTTGCGTGCATTCAAGCACGCAGTCGTGCACTCGCGCATGCGTAGCGAGTACACAGCCGCGCACGCGCGCGAGCGTACCGAGGCGGCAGATGTTCAAACGCGGAGTGGAAAACCGGTCGTGTTGATGTATCTGCCGTCGCGAATCGCTATAAAAATATCCGGCATTGTCTGCGATGCCCGAGCCCGTAACGGTCTACACGCTTCAGCCACCGAAACGCTTCATCCTTTTTTTTTCCTTCTCTTTCTTTCTTTTCTTTTTTTCTCTTTCTCTCTCTATCCTTCTCTCTTGCCTTTTCGCTTTCTTTTGCCTTTATCTCTTACAGTTTTTTTTTTTTTCACGCGACGCAGATGGAAAAAAAGCATCCACGCTGGAAAATCTCGGTCGCTCGCGGGTAAATGATAATCTTGATTTTTGATTCTTGAAGAGATTGAAACTTACGAAGGGTGGAACGAATCTTTCGAGAATGTTTTCGAGTATTTTAGAATTTTTTTAGTAATTTAAACGTATCGGATCATGATTTAGATTTTAATCGACTAACCTAATTTTCTTCGATTCGACTTCGATCTCTTTCTTTTCGAACCCAAAAAAATTATACAATACGAATCACATCCAGCAAAGAACAAAAGTATATAAGTAAGAACGGGTATCGTTGATAATTCGGCAACGGACAAAGAGAGAAAAGGACAATAGGATGCGTCTAATCCATTTAACATGACAAAGAGGAAGAATACGATGCGCGTCATCGATTCTGGGCCAAAATGTTCGCGCGGGAATAACAAAAGGCCAGGTATCTCGAGTGATCTGCGATATGGAGGGAGAAGCTAACGAGAGAATAAGAGAAAGAGAGAGAGAGATAGTCAGGTCAGAAATATATAATAATTGTAGACAGCTGCTCTGTTGCATTGGGAGAGGATCGCTCGCTTCTGACACCCGTGCTAAATTGAACGCACCGCCGTTCTATACCGATTCGGATTATTTATTTTCTTTCCCTGATTACTTCGCTCGTACTCGACTTTCTTCTGTCAGCCCCGTTCAGTCGTAGAAATTCTGTCATTTCTCCGGATGCTTTCGAGAATAGGCATTAAATCGATTTGTTTTTAAAATACGTTACACAGAAAGGCTTTTAAATGCTTGGAAAATTTTTATGTCTTTTTATGAAAATAAAGATTTTAATTATTGACTGTACAGTAATAAACATTATAATAAACGTTTTTAAGCCTTTTATAATTGAAATTTTAAAATCCTCGAATAATGATGCGATAGATTTTTGTCATATAAATGGTATGATGTGGGTCAAAGTGATTTTTATTTCTTCATCTTGTCATAATGAAAGATATAAATAAAGTTCACAATATTTCTTTGGCGAAATAATATGACAATATTATTAGATGATTAACGTATTTAAAGAAATTCAATTAGCAAGAATTGAACGATCCGATTAAAATTTTTAAACGAAACAGTAATATTTCAATTTCCATTTTATGACACTTATAAAATGAGATGAATACTCGCTGAAAAACTTTTATCCTATATAATTCCATATAAATAGAGAACTTTTATTTTTATATAAATAGAGAAAAATTCCAGTTTAAACAGAAATATTTAATCTAATTTTCTACTAAATAAATTTCTCGTTGTGGCGTTCATTCTAAAACGTACACGTAATTAATATATTCTCTTTTTTCTATTCATAATAAAACATTCGCTTTCAATCTCCTTAAACTTTTATATTATAATCACTCAAACTACCTTTCACATATTTTTACAAGATTTAAGCGACAAGATTAACACGCAAAGTCGAAAATACACTATATGAAGGAAAATATGCTTATCTCAACTTAATCGATCCGAAAATTGAAGGAATCACGTTGGAAGGAATACGACTAAAAATAAATAAAGATTAAAACAACACGAAAGAAAGCGCCGATACGCAGGGACATCCCCTAAAGTCCCGCGACATGAAATTAGAACAAGCTCCGCGGAACGGTTTACTTTCGGCCGCGTCCAGGAATTCTGACGATCGAAATAAACATCCGGCCGCATCTGCGCTTCCCTCCACCGCTCCTCCTCCTCCTCCCCTCCCATACCGTTTTTCCACCGTAAAAGGAAATGGATTTCCTCCACACGTGCTACTCGTTTCCAGGAGTGTAACTCGCGTGCACAGCCTCCTCCTGGCTGGAGGAACATCTGTCCCCGACCAGTGAGGAACAGTTGTCGGCCGGCCGATCGTTACCGATTATTATTACGTACACGCATCGCCGTGAGGATGGCGGACGACGAACGAAATCGATTTCAGCTGGGATGCACGGATCTCTGGGATCGGCGCGAATTTAATTTATCGCGTGGCGATCGCTGATAAATCATCGAGGACTAGCGCGGGATTAACGAGGGAGGCCTGGGACCAGATGTGCCAGTCATTTCTAAGAAAGATGGCGGACGGGTGGATAGACGGGGCAAGCGTTCGATGGCGCACCACCCCCCTCCCCACCCCTGTTTCTTAAACATTTTTCTTTTGTTTTCGATATGAGTTTAATAAGTTTTGGTTGATAATAATTTTGAATTTGCCCGAGAATTTCAAATAATGATATTAATTCAAATGGGAAGAATTTGCGCATAAATTCGAGATCGGGGAATGCAGAATTGAAAGAGATTGTAGTAGATTCGGTTTTTCGAATCGTGTGATTTTAATGAGAATTTGTTTGAGAATAACGAAATATCAATGATGGAGGATCGAGAGGGGGAGTTGTGGTGCAAGTCCTTTTAAAGGTGGTGATAAGCTTGTCTAATTGGCTGAAAGGAATTTCGAGTAAGAATTTTATTTGCATGTGAACGGTAGAATAAATTTGAATAGAGATATAAGGTTTGTTAGAAAATAGAACTATATAATTGTAAACTAAAGGTTAAAAATATAATAGTAAAGAAAAATTCTTTTTTTTAAATAACGAAAATTAAATCAGTAATTTGAAATTATACTATAACAAAGAATTGAAAAATAAAGAAATTATCATGGCATTAGCAAATTAATTAAATTAAAAAAAAAGTTCAATAATGTCCAATGCAATCAGCAAATTTTAATTATAATTAATTATAATTATAATTAAATTATGGATTTTTATTGCTTAAATACAATAATTCATAATGTATTTTAGATATCTCTTGTATGCCATTATCTAATATTATAATGTAACTTTTGATATTTTTATATTGCTTCCAAAATTTTAAGCAATGGCATATTAAATTATTAATAGAAATATTTGACGTAATGTTAAGTTTAAAACTGCAAGAAAATCGTTTCGATTCGACGTAGCATAATTCATTATAATGCACAATTTACTTTTTAATAATAAAACAATCGATATAAGATACCAATATAAAATAGTTTATTATAATACACAATTTTCCTTTTATTAATAAAACGATCGATAAGATTCAAATTACATTCAATCTTGAACGTTGCAAAGCAAGCAAACATTATTTAATATATTTAATCTCCAATTTTTTCTAAACATAATTTTTCGAAATCACATTTGCGCAACAATCTAAACCCCGTTATAAAAACCAGAAGAATTCTAATAATAAATAATACAGTCAACTCGTTCGCGGAACGGTGCAGGTCGCGAAGAGTGGATTGCCACTCGTAAAATTTTCCACGTATCTCCCTCGAGAGCCCCATACGCGATTCGTAAGACGAGAAAGTGCTCTAATTCCTTCGTTTCTTTGCCGATTTAACAACTTGTTCACGATATAACTTGGGATAGTTTCGAATATATACAGCTCCTTGTATATATACACCATCCTAAACTTCCAAAAACGATGTCTGAATATTTCAACGAACCCCTCTCGAACAATCTCTCCCGTGGAATTCACCATAGATCTGAAACTACATTGGGAACCCGATAGATAGTTGCGAAGATACCAAGCAATGGAGCACAACTCCCCCCAAACTGGGTCTAAATATTTTAATAAGCTCGAACTCCCTTCTTGGACCCCTCGAAAACCCCGAACCCGGGGGTATATCGTGGAATTTATTATTCTCCATAATTCTTGTCCACGCGCCAGCAGACGTCTGTCGAAATGCTTGTAATGAAGCATCGTAAATGAAGATCAAATTTAATAATAAAAGAAAAAGATTCATTACCTTAAAAATCGAATATTACAACAGCATGGAATAATGGATTTTTTTTCTAATAGTTGAGAAGTATTTGATGATCATTTCAGATAGATTTTAAGTTGGAGTTTGGAAAATCGAGTCTCTTATAAGTAATATTAGAATTATAAGAGTCGCAAAGATAAATTTCATTCAATCTCGATAATAAAAAAGTTAATTTTTCCACTAATTCCTGTTCAAGAATTAATTATAAAAGAGTCAAGAAAATTTATTTCAAAGGAATAAAGGATTTCTCGTAATGTGCTCGTAAAGTTTAAAAAATTCCAGTAATTTTCAACCATTATTTGAAAATACTTTTTTTTTTTTTTTTTATTTCTAAAAATAGTTATATAAAAGATTCTGTCCCGTTTGTATTCAAATATTTTTATTTGAAATCTATTACGAAACTATGAAATGACATCCATGATTCGTTCTACATTCTTCAATATTACTCGAATCAATGATATTAGCAATAATTATATCGAACTATCACTCACATATATATATATTGATGTTAAAAAAATAGAACTGTATATAAAAAATTTTAAATAACATATTCAATATGATGCTTACAATCCCATTTATTCCATAATTAAAAATAATTCTTCATTCATAATGCTTGAATTTAATCCATCTTCTTTTATCGATCCTATTATTAAAAATATTCTTTCCGGGGATACAAAATTACAATTACATCAAAGACTCGGAAATATTCCAAATTTCTATTTCTAAAAATAGATTCTAAAATATTATTTCTACCGAGGATACAAATATATATATCGTTATAAAAAAATATAATCGTGAAATATTATATCATTTTCTATTTCTAAAATATTATATTATAAACTTTCTCACATATATTCCCAATACAGTACCTAGAAGTACTCTCTCCATTCCCTCCTCTCCTCAAAATATTTATATTATACAATTCGACCGTATCATATTCAAAATTGAATCGATCCCCCGTCCAAGGTCACAAAATATAATCGTGAAATATTATATCATTTTGTATTTCTAAAATATTATATTATAAATTTTCTCACATACATTCCCAATACAGTACTTAGAAGTACCGTCTCCATTTGTTCATCTCCTCAAAATATTATATTATATAATTCGACCGTATCATATTCAAAATCGAATCGATTCCCCATCCAAGATCACAACAAAAATATAATCGTGAAATATTATAAACTTTTATTATATTATAAACTTTCTCACATACATTTCCAATACAGTACTTGGAAGTCGTCTCCATCCCTTCATCTCCCCAAAATATTTTATTATACAATTCGAATCCAACAGTATCATGTTCAAAATCAAATCGGTTCAAGATCACAACAAAAATATATATATAAATAAATATATAATATAAAATATATATAAATCGTGAAATATTATATCATTTTGTATTTCTAAAATCTTATATTATAACCTTTCTCACATACATTTCCAATACAGTACTGGGAAGTCGTCTCCATCCCTTCATCTCCCCAAAATATTTTATTATACAATTCGAATCCAACAGTATCATGTTCAAAATCAAATCGGTTCAAGCTCACAACAAAAATATATATATAAATAAATATATAATATAAAATATATATAAATCGTGAAATATTATATCATTTTGTATTTCTAAAATCTTATATTATAACCTTTCTCACATACATTTCCAATACAGTACTGGGAAGTCGTCTCCATCCCTTCATCTCCCCAAAATATTTTATTATACAATTCGAATCCAACAGTATCATGTTCAAAATCAAATCGGTTCAAGCTCACAACAAAAATATATATATAAATAAATATATAATATAAAATATATATAAATCGTGAAATATTATATCATTTTGTATTTCTAAAATCTTATATTATAACCTTTCTCACATACATTTCCAATACAGTACTGGGAAGTCGTCTCCATCCCTTCATCTCCCCAAAATATTTTATTATACAATTCGAATCCAACAGTATCATGTTCAAAATCAAATCGGTTCAAGCTCACAACAAAAATATATATATAAATAAATATATAATATAAAATATATATAAATCGTGAAATATTATATCATTTTGTATTTCTAAAATCTTATATTATAACCTTTCTCACATACATTTCCAATACAGTACTGGGAAGTCGTCTCCATCCCTTCATCTCCCCAAAATATTTTATTATACAATTCGAATCCAACAGTATCATGTTCAAAATCAAATCGGTTCAAGCTCACAACAAAAATATATATATAAATAAATATATAATATAAAATATATATAAATCGTGAAATATTATATCATTTTGTATTTTTAAAATATTATATTATAAACTTTCTCACATACATTCCCAATACAGTACTTAGAAGTACTCTCTTCATTCCCTCCCTTCCCCAAAATATTTATATTTATATTATATCATATTCAAAATTGAATCGATCCCCCGTCCAAGGTCACAAAATATAATCGTGAAATATTATATCATTTTGTATTTCTAAAATATTATATTATAAACTTTCTCACATATATTCCCAATACAGTACTTAGAAATATCGTTTCCATCCCTTCATCTCCCCAAAATATTTATATCATACAATTCGAATCCAACAGTATCATGGTCAAAATCGAATCGATCCTCCGTTCAAGATCACAACAAAAATATATATATAAATAAATATATAATATAAAATAATATATAATATATAATATATATAATATATAATATAAATAATATATAATATATATAAATCGTGAAATATATCATTTTCTATTTCTAAAATATTATATTATAAACTTTCTCACATACATTTCCAATACAGTACTTAGAAGTACCGTCTCCATTTCTTCATCTCCTCAAAATATTATATTATACAATTCGACCGTATCATATTCAAAATCGAATCGATCCCCCA
>NW_006263351.1:2064697-2067437 GCF_000469605.1 Apis dorsata | reverse complement strand
TCACAACAAAAATATATATATAAATAAATATATAATATAAAATATATATAAATCGTGAAATATATCATTTTGTATTTCTAAAATATTATATTATAAACTTTCTCACATACATTCCCAATACAGTACTTAGAAGTACTCTCTCCATTCCCTCCCCTCCTCAAAATATTTATATCATACAATTCGAATCCAATCGTATCATATTCAAAATCGAATCGATCCAAGGTCACAACATTAGCAATCGATCGAAGACGAACGAATCGTCGACCGCCACAAGTAAAGGTCGAGAGAAAGATGGAAGTCGATAAATTCGAGAAATCCAAAACCGGGACACGAAGAATTCTCCACAATGCGACGCGTTAGGCGCGGGAAAAACCCCCGTGGCGGGGACGACGAACTTACACTTCAACCTCCCCCCTCCCCCTCCCACCGTGCATCCTCTGAGAAAAGCGTCTCCCACGGTAGCCATGGTAACTGTACAAACACCGATGGCCGACCGAGCTTCCGGTTTCGACGCGACAGCTGCGAGGATCTAGTTTCTAGGCCTGGATCGGCCGACCAAGGAACACTCTCGTTCCTCTTTCGGCCAAGGATCGATCAGGCCGCGATCCCATTCTCCCTCTAACTCGCTCGCCGATCCACTCGTCCCGATGCTGCGATGCTGTTTGCTGAACTTCTTTCCACCTTCGAGCTGGTGATTAATGTTTACCGCGAAATCGAATTGCAAGCCGGTTTAATGAAACTTGGTATTGATCACCCCTATTCACGAGGGGTGAGATTAGCTGAGTTGTTGTTGTTATTATTGTTATTATTATTTTTTGGAAAGTGGTGTGAAATTGATAAGATATTCGGTCAGGATTCTGAGTGGATTAAATGAACATTTTGAACATTTTTCTCGCGAAATCGATACGAACAAGGAACGTATAGGTCAATATATTTTTAATAATTAAATTTGGATGTTTGTTGGTCTGTTTATTATTAGATTTAGATATTAGAGAGATAGAGAGAGATTTTAGATATTAGAGTTTATCAATAAATGGACAGAGAAATGGAAACTTTTCGTGTATTCGTGCTTTTTCTGGAAAATTCAGAAAAATTATAATATTTCAAAGTTATTTTTATTCGTTAATTTTTGTATAAAAAAAGCGTGTTTTGTGCTCCTTCAGAGAGCATATAACAAATGGGAAAATGTTTATGCTCCAAAGTTATAATTTGAAATTAATAACGTTTTAATAACGAATTCATATTGGCAAATTTATATTTTTGAAACGTTAATAATCTGTATTTGTAACAATTGATGCGTGTTTGTAGATAACTGCACGCGAAAATTAATTGAGAATGAAAATATATTCATTAACAAAAATTAAATAATAATAATAAAAAATACTCGACCTGTATAAATATTGTTTATATTATTGAATTTTTTAAATAAGAAAAAAATTTCTACAGAAACATTTCAAAATAATAATGATTAATTTAAATTAGTTAAAATTAATTTCTTACTCAATAAAATTTTAACGCGGTTAAACGAAACTTCACGTGTGAATCTAATAGAACATTATAGAATAACATCAATCTCTTTGTAACTATCAATAAATTACCAGAATTAATGGAAAAAAATCGTAGAAATATTGTTTGAAATACCAAGCTGAAATATCATTTCACGTTTCGTTTAATCGAATCTATTCGTTCACAGGTTATTATCAGGTTATAAAATCTAAGAATTTTTTAATTACTTCGAAAATCACAATGATTAAATTCTCTCGATCCAATATTCGATAAGATAACTCAACTTTCATTCTTATTATATATCTCTCTCTTTCTCCTATCATTAAATCACAAATCTCAGAAGAAACAAAGAACATTTTCATTTTGATCAAAAATTTTCCTCGAATTTCCAAATTTCCTCGACCAAACACCTCTCTCCCTTACCATTTTCATTTCCAATTCTTTACGGAAAATACTTACAAAATAAAATAACTCTCAGAAAATAAAATACATCCGAACAACTGTTTCATTTCTCCGATCTAATTAATTCAATCGAATTATTTAAATAATAATTTTCATTCCCGGTTATTGTATTCCATATAAATTTACAAGACGTTTACAACCACTGCATTCCAGCAACGACGACTACGACGCAACAACAACGATAGGAGATCACGATCCCGCGGATTATCACGGCCGATCGGAGGGCAGGCGCATGTCAATCGCCGCGGCGGATCTAATTGGAGCGAGCTTGATCTATCCTCATGTAAATGAGCGTAATTAGCGTGCAACATAAATCAAGGGAACGGCAGGGCACGATCGATTAGGCCGCGAAGGGGGAATCAAGCACGGCGGCATAACAGAGGGGAGGGAGGGAGGGAGGGTGACGGAGCACGCAGTTTCTGACCCGATTTTCCTTCGGGATGAAATTAACGACCGTTCGTAATTGGAATTACGAATCGGAATGGAACGGTGTACAATGGTTGGACCCGGGCGAAATTAAAATTTTGCCGGTCGCCATTTTGGGCGATCGGCGGGATCGAATTGGGTCGGTCGGCCGGGCTGGATTTCAGGCCTGGGATTTCACTGTCAGATTCAACGGCCGTCAGATTGATAGACTCAGGTCGAATGTTAGGGATATGGGGTAATTTGATGGACGAGATTATTACGTGGACGGATCTTAAAATGCTCGAGTGTGTCGAAGGTGGTTCGATGGTATTTGGTAATTAGCAAATATTTGTCATTTTGAGAGGAA
>NW_006263351.1:2064125-2064396 GCF_000469605.1 Apis dorsata | reverse complement strand
TGTAAGATTTGTCATTTTGAGAGGAGTAATACATTTTTATTTTTGATAATTGGATTAATTATTGATATAAGATCTGTAAGATTTGTTAATGTAATGTTAATGTAAGATTTGTCATTTTGAGAGGAGTAATACATTTTTATTTTTGATAATTGGAGTAATTATTAATGTAAGATCTGTAAGATTTGTTAATGTAAGATTTGTTATTTTTAGAGGAGTAATACATTTTTATTTTTGATAATTGGATTAATTATTAACGTAAGATCTGTAAGAT
>NW_006263351.1:2061528-2063521 GCF_000469605.1 Apis dorsata | reverse complement strand
AGGAGTAATACATTTTTATTTTTGATAATTGGAGTAATTATTAATGTAAGATCTGTAAGATTTATTAATGTAATGTTAATGTAAGATTTGTTATTTTGAAAGAAATAATACATTTTTATTTTTGATAATTGTAGTAACTATTAATGTAAGATCTGTAAGACTTGTTAATGTAAGATTTGTCATTTTGAGAGGAGTAATACATTTTTATTTTTGATAATTGGATTAATTATTAATGTAAGATCTGTAAGACTTGTTAATGTAAGATTTGTCATTTTGAGAGGAGTAATACATTTTTATTTTTGATAATTGGATTAATTATTAATGTAAGATCTGATGTTTATTGGATTAATTATTCGTAGAGAAGTGATAGAGATGAACGAATTGAATCAATTTTATTATTTTATTGTTCGAACAACGTCAGATTTATCTTGTAATTCAAAATTAGATCATGAAATTTAAATATTTACTTGGATATATTTGAATAATATTTTTTTCACAAGAATAATAATTACACTTGTGCCTTCATTTACATTACTCGATATCGATTTATATTCTGCGAAACGTACATAAACTACGTACTTGATTAACTAACAATATTATCAGCATCTTGTTTCTAAAATAAAAATTCATATTTTTTTCAAGTATTCTAATACACAAAAGAAAATTTATGAGTGTATGATAAAATTTTATCTTTATATAAAATTGATAATCTTGCGAAAAAAGAAGAAATCCAATTTAATATTATGTTATACTCATTTTTTTACAATTTTTTCGCAACCTTTGAGAAGAAATTTCGAAGAAACTTTATCAACATATCGATCTTGTCAACGACGACAATTATAGAATCGAGATGGAATCGTCATTCCTGTAAATAAGTCTCAACGATTTTTCTGTAAACACATGTCGCTTAACGATTTTCCCGGTGTCTGAGTCACCGGTGACCCCAACCGATGAACTCACATATAACCTCCAACACTGTAGCCTCGTATCGCTTGGGAGGCTGTGACTAATAGGGAGATACAATGCAATAAATTCGCTATTGTATAGATGGAATTTTATGTGAACGTGGCCGAATTGACGCGGAATGCAACAATCGAACGAAAATATCGCGGTTCGGATTCAATCGTGTCCACGGTGTGAAACATTGCCTCGTTTATTGGAGGCATAAATCAGGAGGAATCTAGGAAAATGGAAAATGACAGGGGACCGTAATATTACATCGTTTTTCTGGATTGCAACGATCATTTAAAAGTTCGTGTTGCTTTGATGAAATTTATTTTAATTTGCTAGTATATATGTGTACAGATCATAGTGAGTTGTATATTTCATGTATTTAAAGTTTTGCTCTATCTTGTTATAAATTTGTTACAAAGTTGTAGTAGATATTTAAACTTTAAATTTATTTCTTTTGGGTTATATTATCCCAATAAAAAATTGCTTGATATATTTAATCGATTGCTTCATACTCTCAAAGTCTCATATAAAACAAAAGTATTATTATATTATTATATTTTGATAAACTCGTAAGATTTATCGCAGCATTTGCTGCAATAATGCATAAATCACGTGTCAAACGTTTGACGTAAGAATCACACACATTAAAATTGTAAACTCAATATTTGAAAACTTTATCGTCTAGAAAATACAAAAGAAAATTTTCTTTTTATACGCATATATTCGATTCTGAAGAGATCAAAACAAACGCAAAAGTCGATTAAAAATTACTTATCGATAAACATACAAATTAAAAATATTCCAAACATTATAATGTTGACCCTGTTATTATTATACATAAATCGTTGTAATGTATCCATGAAAATATATTCCACAAATACACCAACATCCTGTACATCGACAATTAAGAAACAACACAATTTAATTATTGTACGTCATATTTGTAATAAACAATATGAGAACTTTTCTCGCCGATTGTTTTCCTTAAAAATGAATTAATTAATACGATTATAAGACAGGAGAGATAAATCTAAAATAA
>NW_006263351.1:2060292-2061511 GCF_000469605.1 Apis dorsata | reverse complement strand
CGACAGTAAACTGGACAATAATTATTCATACATATTTGTAATAAACAATATGAGAACTTTTCTCGCTGATTGCTTTCCTTAAAAATGAATTAATTAATACGATTATAAGACAGGAGGGATAAATCTAAAATAGAATTCGACAGTAAACTGGACAATAATTATTCATACATATTTGTAATAAACAATATGAGAACTTTTCTCGCTGATTGCTTTCCTTAAAAATGAATTAATTAATACGATTATAAGACAGGAGGGATAAATCTAAAATAGAATTCGACAGTAAACTGGACAATAATTATTCATACATATTTGTAATAAACAATATGAGAACTTTTTTCGCTGATTACTTTCCTTAAAAATGAATTAATATGATTGTAAGACACAAAGAATAAATTTACAATGGAATTAATATGATTATAAAAGGGATAAATTTATAATGGAATTCTGGACGATAATTATTCGTACGTCATATTTGTAATAAACAATATGAGAATTTTTCTCGCTGATTGCTTTCCTTAAAAATGAATTAATTAATACGATTATAAGACAGGAGGGATAAATCTAAAATGGAATTCGACAGTAAACTGGACAATAATTATTCATACATATTTGTAATAAACAATATGAGAACTTTTCTTAAAAATTTTCTTCAAAATGAGAACTTTTCTCGCTGATTGCTTTTCTTAAAAATGAATTAATACGATTATAAGACAGGAGGGATAAATCTAAAATGGAATTCGACAGTAAACTGGACAATAATTATTCGTACGTCATATTTGTAATAAACAATATGAGAATTTTTCTCGCTGATTGCTTTCCTTAAAAATGAATTAATTAATACGATTATAAGTCAGAAGGGATAAATCTAAAATGGAATTCGACAGTAAACTGGACAATAATTATTCGTACGTCATATTTGTAATAAACAATATGAGAACTTTTCTTAAAAATTTTCTTCAAAATGAGAACTTTTCTCGCTGATTGCTTTCCTTAAAAATGAATTAATTAATACGATTATAAGTCAGAAGGGATAAATCTAAAATGGAATTCGGCAGTAAACTGGACGATAATTATTCGTATCGAAAAACAATAGGATCGGTGCACCGCTGCAGCTCACGGTACACACGATACCTCTAATCATAGAGCCGGTGGTTCAATTGGGTCAATTAAGAGAGCCGTTTCGAAAGCCCTTCCATTTTCGCGCGGGCAATTTCGAGTC
>NW_006263351.1:2056809-2060241 GCF_000469605.1 Apis dorsata | reverse complement strand
CGTCAGCCGGTGCTCGGTGCCATGGTGTCCCATGGCGCAAATAAATCACACGTAAGTGTGCGAGCTTGTGGCTGAGTTTCTGCACGGCCGGTGAACGTGGAAATTAATTATTAGTTTGCTCGAAGAGGCGTTGCTGCGGCATCGTTGTTTCGTCACATTGGTAATTGATGTGAGATTTTTAGAAGATTTTTAGAGTTGGAAGAGAGTAGGAAATATTTTGCTTTTCGAAGGTGAAGGATAATAAATATTTTGTTTCGAAGGTGAGTTATAAAAACACCTCGTCGTCGGGGAAAAATCAAAAATTGTAGAAATTTGTCATCTCTTTTGGCCAGAAATGTTTCCATTATCCAAATTATTTAATGGAATGTTAAAAAGGAATAGATCAAGCCATTCAGTTAAGTCATTTGAACTTTTTATAAATATTGTAAAATTGTCGTGTAATAAATACTATTTTTTTCATATTTTTTTAATTTATAATTTATATTATAATATATTATATTATTATAATTAATATTACTTTTAATATATTAATATATTAATATTATAATCTTAATATATTAATTACACTCTTAGATAGACTCGTTTTATTAATATCTGAAGAATATAGTAAATATTTTCCTGACGAACAATTACATTTATACTTGTTCAAATCCACATAATATAGAATAAAAACACAAATTATCTCGGTTAACCCCTTTGAACGATTGTGTCATGTACTAATATTCGTCATGATCAGTGTTGGAGTAATTACACAGCATTATGAAACTTTATATAGATTATTTTATTTAATAGATAATTTATATCTTCAATTAAGAGAAATGAAAAGTTAATACGATAAGATATAAGAATATAACAATACACAATAATAATAAATCGCTTGTAGAATTAATCTATTTTTAATTTTTGATTTTCCAAAAAAAAAAAAAAATAAGATATACTTCACAAGCATAGAATTTTTTATTTATCGTAAACAATTACATAAAATTATTCACCATTAAAAATTGATATAATAGAAAAAAAAACCACCTAATCTAATCCAAAACTAATCCAATGATCACGATCACAACTTTCGAGACAATAATAATAAACAATAAAAATTGCAACAAAATTTCAACGTTCCAAGAATCTCGAAACAATTAACGAAACCTTTCCCCTTGATTCCGACACATTCGTACAAGAGAAGAAGAATTTTCAGAATCGACGAACGATTCGTGTTTTCGCGATTCGAGGATGAACTTGGTCGATAGCAGGTCGGCCAAGCACGCCTCTACGCCGATTATCCTTCATCGTCGGCGCTAGGTACACACTGTACCGGCTAGATTCGCTTTTATGACGTCATAATGAACCGACAATCAGCTGCATTGTCGACATAATTCCCGTGCGGTTGTCTCGCTCGGTCTTACGCCATTGTGTTCGCCCTGCTCCTTTCGACTTTTCCTCTCCTTCTCGCGACCGCCTCGCCTAATGCTCCTTTCCCCGTCACAAAGGGGAGCCAGCTGCCCTCCGGGGAAAGGATCCTCTTGGCCACGACGGAGGACTGTCTCGTCGAGTGGTCGACTTTTTAAAATCGTCTTTGGGTAGCATAAGTGCTACTTGCGTCTCTTGTTGATCTTGAATCATCTTTCAATTGTTGATTGGTTTATTTCTATTTCGTTGGGGTACAGAGATATAATTCAGTTTTACAATTCGTTGGAAATATCAGAATGTTTTGAATTATTTCGTGATCTATTAGAGAAAAAGGGGTGAGATATTAAAGTTTCGAACTGGTAATAAAAATACTTGAATAGAACGAGAGTTACAAGTTTTGTAACAATTGTTGTTGGTTTGTTAATATGTATAGGGGAAATTTGTAACGTGTGCATATTTAACTGGAATTTCTTTTGTGGCAAACACTACAAAAGTTTTTTTTTCTTGCAACCATACAAAACTTGTTTATTAACATTTAATAGCAGTCTCGTAAGTTTAATTCGTTCAATTTATCCTAATTCAGAAAAAATTCACAAGTCACGATTATGTAGCAGTTTCGAGATGAAATTTCCTAAGAATTTGGATCGATCATAATCGTCAATAATATCGAATATTTATCGAATGATCAATATATTTCATATTACACACACACACATCGATCCCTTCTCAAGTTACAATAACATTTACAATATTTTATATATATATATTAATTTATTTAATAATATAATTTATATTTTGTGTAAAATTCCTTCAAAATAACTCTCTCCTCTAAGATTTCTCAGAAATCCAAAGGAAAAATAAAATTTCAAAATTTCCCGATCTCCCAAGAAATTCCCAAAATTTTCGAAAAACGAAATCTCCTCTCCCCTCATTTCGACTTTCAACTAGCATCGAATCGGTACGCGGTCTCTGCTTGGACAGAAACCAGTTCCAGCCCCGTCCGTTTCGAACGGACAATCGAATATTTATGCGTGCGCGTTTCTCTCCGTGTCCTGAGAGACGGGACGGAGGATAGAGCGAGCCGCGCTATTGCGAGCGAATCAAGCCGAGTGGTAGTCGATCGACACGGGGGCCGAATGTCGTAACGAGATTCTCAGCGTGCGCGCAGCCGGGAAGGAGGGGGGAGAGAAGGGAACGCAGAATCGTAGAAAAGGGATGAAATGATGCGCCGCTAATTCCGTTATGCCCTGTGATCGATCCTCTGCCCCGTTCGTCACGCATTGTACGCTGCACGTGCACCGAAACGGAGGATGCGTTTCGTGTACACGGTGCGCCGAATATTAAACTAGAAGATTGACGATTACAACGAGGAGGAAAAGAATAATAGTCTTTCGACGATCGTTCGATAACGTGTGTACATCGATAGGTTTTATATGTTAAGAACAAAATTTGGAGAGTTTAATGCGAAAGAATTTATTTATTCTATATATATATATTGGAAAATGTATTAACAATAATCGGCAAGCGATGGAATAAAATTTTCTCCTTATTTCTAAAATTTGATTTACCCTTGTCCCAAGTAGAATCATCGTCTGCTCCAATTCTACCAATTCGATTTTTCGTACACCCTATATATATATATATTCTACCATTCTTTCAATCCGTGTCCGATATCCACGCGCGTGTGCGCGCGCATACACACACTCGCACGGGTGAAACGTGTACGTGCACGGAGGAGAGCGGTTCATCACGTATGTATATAGGACAGAGGCGGCAGCTGTGAGACAGCTGTAAGGGCCTTTTTACCTGCTCCATCCAGCGTGCGTAGAACCGGGGCCCCGGTAGCGTGGCGCATCCACGGGCGAAAAAAAAAAGAAGAAGGAAAAAAGAAAGAGAAAAAGGATCGAAAAGTGGGCGAACGGCTGACGCGCGTCAGCGTAAACGTGGTCTCGTGGAGAGGCGACATAGGAAACGACAGAGGCCAGCACGTGCAGTTCGTGCGACGACCGAAGCGCGGGCCGAAAA
>NW_006263351.1:2053178-2056447 GCF_000469605.1 Apis dorsata | reverse complement strand
GGGGTGGAGCAGGGGTAAAGTCATCGCTTTCTCGCGCGGTGATTCTCGAAGTGGGACCGATTGGGCTGATTGGGGACAGCGCGTGGAAGATTGATTGTTTCTGAATATTTGGGAGAATTTTTTTTGGAGAGAGGGGAAATTAAGAAAATTCAATTTTCGAATTGTTATAAAAAAGGATCGTATTTTTAGAATATTTCAAATTTTCTTCCTTCTTTCTTCAAATTTATTTTTATACTGGTTATTCGTATAATGTGGTAATTAATTTGTACATATTAGTTTCAAAAATTTTCATCACCTTTGTAACAAAGTGTAATATCTTTAAAAAATATTACAATTGTAAAAGGTTAATTTATTAAATATTTTTGTTTGCTGCGAGAAAGCTTTTATTTTTTTTTAATTTTTTAATAAAAATGGAAAATGTGTTACGATTCTTCAAAGAAGGGATTAGTATTTGAGTATTTATATCATATGGAAAATTATAAGTAATCCAGATCACTAAAGTTTATAAGATCCTAAAAAAACTTAATTTTAACTCTGAATCTTCGTTTCTGTATGACTTGCAAATGACAATTGGTTAATAAATTCTTAAATTCAACTATATCACGCACTTTTTTTATAGATTAAGTATTAATTTTTCTACTATAGACGAGAAATTTTGTGTCACAGTTTTTATTACGTGCTATTTATAGAAATATCTTGTATGTACCTGAAAATTTTTAATAAGATCTTTTTCAAGCATGAAAGTATTATTATTTGAAGAAATATTATTTGTTCTTTGGATCTTTTTCTGTCAGAGAATCTGAAATTTTTGTAAAAAAAAATGAAACAAAGTCATTCAAAAAATAAGAAGAAATATCTGAAAAAACTTAATTTTAAAAAGAAAATTGTCTAACTTTTTTTCAAACAAATAATAATTGTACTTTAAAAATACACCAAATTTATTTCCATACGTAACATAAATCATCCCCTATTAACAAAAAAAAAAACACGAACAAGAAACATATTATTTTACTCAAATCATTTCCACATTTATTTAATATATACTTTCAAATACACGAAACATGCCTGTCCATTGCCCGTCTACAAATTAAAATCTTTTCTCTATTAAAATATTTGATTTTCATCTGAACAAAATCATCTGAAAAAGAATTAACTCAAAATTTAATTTTTTCTTTTCAAATAAATGTATTTCTTTAAAAAAAAAAAAAAAAAAAAAAAGAAGCCGAATTTATCACCCGACAAATCATCCCCCTAATTAACAGAAAAATCGAACGAAAAGCGTTACATTCGTTTTGCCGGGTACGAAGGGGCGTCGTTTTTTTTTTTTTTTTTTTATCGAGAGAATTCGCGAGGAATTTCATCGGACGGGGTGTCTTGAGTTTCCCTTTCACGGGATTGACGCGCGAACTCAAGGTCTTGCCTTGGCTTCAGGGTCGGTGCCACGGCCTGGAGAGTGCGAAACGGAGAAAGAGAGAGGACACGGTGCCTCTCCTCGTCTATCCTCCTTCTCTCTCGGCCCCTTTCTCTTTCTCGCACGCTTGTATCGATCCGACTGGCTGCCGGATGTAGTATCTTCGACGCAAACGCAAAACCGAGCGAAAAGGTGAATGCAAACGCGAAATTAGACACGCGGCGCGCGCGTCGTCGGCGAAATTTCGAAGAACAACAAATACTCGGGGCTGTTAGACGGATGGCGAACCCGAGTAAGGGAAGGAAGAATCGTGGGAGAAGTGGAAAACGATTTTTCACATTGAGGAAAAGAAAGAAAAATCATTTTTGAGAATTATCTTCTTCAAATTTAAATATCGATATTGCGCTTAGATATTTGTACACAAGACAATTTTTCATTAAGAATCTTTCTGTAACTCGTGTTTTTAGAATTATATAGACTTATTTTGGAATAAAATGGATAGAAAATTTAAGAGGAAAGAATCATGAAACCATATTGGAAGAAAATTATTTTTGAGAATTGCATCTGACATTATTTTTCATTAAAAGTGTAACTCGTGTTTTTAAAATTGTAGATTTATTTTCAAATAAAATGGATGGAAAATTTCAGAGGAAAGAATCATGAAACCATATTGGAAGAAAATTATTTTTGAGAATTGCATCTGACATTATTTTTCATTAAAAGTGTAACTCGTGTTTTTAAAATTGTAGATTTATTTTCAAATAAAATGGATGGAAAATTTCAGAGGAAAGAATCATGAAACCATATTGGAAGAAAATTATTTTTGAGAATTGCATCTGACATTATTTTTCATTAAAAGTGTAACTCGTGTTTTTAGAATTGTAGAATTATTTTAAAATAAAATGAATGGAAAATTCCAAAGGAAAGAATCGTGAAACGATTTTTAATATTGGAGGAAAATTATTTTTGAGAATTATATTGGACATTATTTTTCATTAAAAGTGTAACTCGTTTTTAAAATTGTAGAATTATTTTAAAATAAAATGGATGGAAAATTTCAAAAGAAAGAATCGTGAAACGATTTTTGATATTGGAGAAAAATTATTTTTGAGAATTGTGTTAGACATTATTTTTCATTAAAAGTGTAACTCGTGTTTTTAGAATTGTAGAATTATTTTGAAATAGATGAAAATTCCAGAAGAAAGAATCGTGAATCGTGATTTTTGAATTTATTTCTGGAAGAAAATTATTTTTGAAAATTGTATTAGAGATAATTTTTTATCTTCCTATAATTTACATTTCTTTCTGAATTTATAATTAGAATTCTTTCTTATTCTCCTTTTTCCCTATATTAAAGTATTATTAATTTAAAACTTTTAGAAAGAATTGAATAGATGTAAGATAATAGTTCTTAACATTGAATATTGAATTTTAATTCAACAGGCCTGATTACAATACTCGATATAAAAATGTAAAGTACATTCTTATATTTATACTTCATATTTAATTCGTACGAATATGAATAATAATATGCAAGAGATAATTTCGAAGACATCGTAATAAGTTTGATCATCCATCATATAAATCGTAATTATAGGATGAGCCAATTGGTAACTATTGAAAGCGTTATTAAATTTATTGAAAGCAATATATAAATAATTTAATTGCTACATTTAGATTTAAACTACTACTTCTTCGTACCAGGGACACGTGTAATTTAATAATGCAATTTATACTTTAAATGCAAATAATGTAAAAAATATACAATATAAGAAAATATATGATCATTATCATATATATCATATCCAAGATTTTTTTTGAAAAACTAATATTTACTTCAAAGTAAACTTCGTTATAA
>NW_006263351.1:2052020-2052814 GCF_000469605.1 Apis dorsata | reverse complement strand
AAAAAAAAAAAAAAAAAAAAACAACAACAACATTCATTCTATATCCTTACTCAAACAAAGAATTTACACATTCGTGCCCCTGGCATAAAGGGAACGATACATTTTAATGTGGAGCGTTTAATTCCACCATCTGGAAAACCAGAATGGAATAAATTGCCTACTGTCCTTTAAATAACGAAAAAGAAAGAAAGATAAACGAAAAAAATATGGAAAATTTAGTGGAAACGTATCAGATTGTCTGGCTAGTTTATCTATTCATACGTTGGATAGAGAACACATTTCATTTTCCCTTCGTTACGTTTTTGATAGACATCTTACAAGATCGCACGGTTTATCGCCTATCTGTTCCTGTTCCACCCGGATTACACCCGGTATAAACTGTTCCATTTACGGTCGGTATAAAATCAGGAAAGGAATAAACCATTCTCACAAAGTCTTTCACTTTTCGAGCTAATACGGTTCTCATTAAAAGCACTTTGGTGTTAATTAAAAAAGCGAAAAGAGTAGATGCAATTTAAATTTACAATGGATAGCGTGAATTCCATTTGAAAGTTGAGTTGATGGAACCGAACATATTTCAAAGGAGTAATTTTACATGGTAATATTACGTGCGTTGTACGGTGCTGCTTTGAAGTCGTTCGCTAGAACATTCGCACCTACTGTTCCCAGAAACGATTCTGGAAACTGATGTAAGTAAGTACCAACCAGATCTGTTTTCAATTGGGAAACTAAGATAATTCTATCTTACATCTTTATTCAATTCGACAATAGTTTGATTTGTAATTTGTTTCATT
>NW_006263351.1:2049899-2051897 GCF_000469605.1 Apis dorsata | reverse complement strand
AGAGAGAGAGAGAGAGAGAGAGAGAGAGAAAGAGAGAGAAATTCGTATTGTTGAAAAGATAAAAGTTTCAAAAATCATGGGAAAAATCTTAACTGAAGAATTCTGAGATAATTAAAAAGCAACTTTTCTCTTTTGCAAGAAATAAATGTGCAAGTAAATTGAAACAACAGAGAAAAAAATTCCTTTTTGTTGTTCGAATAGCACACAAAAATTGTCATAAACTTTAATTATTAATTAAATTTGATCATCAATATTTTTAGGCTGTCACAAAACTACTTAAAAATTATTAGCTTTATTTATCTTATAAATTTAGTAATATATATATTGATACATACAATGTTTGTTTTCAACAAATGTAAAATAACTTGGATTAAATTTGAAATAGATCACAGAGAATAATTTCACACAAGCATTCTTTTTTTTTTATACTATAAACTTTAATAACTTACTTATAATAGGTAAGACTATGTATAAAATTAAGAATTATTGCAATTGAAATATTCATATTTTGTATTCCAAAAAGTTAATAAAATTACTAAAAAAAATTACTAAAATCTAGAAGAGTCGAAAAGACTCTTCACCGCTGGAAAATTTCGATTTTCTCCCCGAGCGAAGCCAGAATCCCGTTTCACGTGAAAAACGGCGAAAAGAGTCTAGGCTTTGATCACGATCGAAACGAGGACGTCGAAAAAGTTGTGCGGAATACGCGTCGTCGCGGTGGAGCCTAGCCACCGTGGGAGCGTGTAAGCACGCATATAATGCGTGCGCAAGGTCGCACGATTCGTACGCGCGATACACACGCGCAAAACCGTGGCGCGCCTCGCTCTAACCCTACACGCACGCGCGCGCGCGCGCACACACACACACGCGCGCGCAACAGCGACGCATGCATGAGTCACGAGCGGCGTTTGAAATACGCGCGCGCGTCCACGGTGTGCGTGCACGACGCACGCTGAAAGGCAGGCTGAAAGGAGAGAGAGACGCGTGCCTGACGCATTAGAGGCTTGCACCGCTCAAAATCGATATGGCGAATCTAGCCGGATTATATCCTTCACGGGGCTTCGTACGCGCGATGCTCGTAATCCACGGGTAAATCGTCGGCCCCACGTTTGGTACCAGCGAGATTTCAACATTTCGAATCGTTGTCGTTGGTTAGAGGCGTGTTGATTACGATCGTGTATATCGTGTATACGTGGTTCGTATGTTATATACGTGGAAACTTTGGTAACTGGGGTACAATGTAGGAAGAGATAGTAGAGGAAGCGAGAGAAGGAATGATCTATTTTTGGACACGTTTATTATTTAATTTTTATACGAATAATTTTTTTTTTTGAAAAATGTGAATTAATTTTATTCGCTCTTTTGATTTGTTACGAAAATCAATCGTGTATATTATGTTCATGAGCTTTGATTATCTTTTTAATTTTTTTAGAAGAACATTGACTTTTTGATACGTTATAAATACTGATCGTGGATATTGAGGAGAAGGAAATATGATCTTTGTGAGAGAAAGGGTTATATTTAAACTTAATAAAATTTGTTATATAAGTTTAGTTTTCTTTACTCTCTGGTCATAGATAATTTTTTTTAATTTTCTTTAAAAAAAAGCATTGTTTAATTTTATTTGCTCTTTCGATTTGTCATAAGCATAATAAACATGTTTACTGTATTAATGACGTATAAGAAGAAAACAGAATATATTATTAAACAGTTTAATGTTCAATAGTTATTATGTAATATAATACACGTAAAAAAATATTCTGCATCGATTCCTTGACTGTTCCTTGACATAATTACATGTACATATTAATAACTTTTCTTCGAAAATTGTCTTAAATTCAAAAACGAGAAATGAAATTTATCAACTTGTTTATCTTTGAGCTCTCTTAATCGAAAAAAATATTATCCATATGCAATGCTTCTACATTTCAATAAGACAAAATTTCCATAAAGATTTCAAAGATTTTACTTCTTATTTCTGGAAATTCAAATTCTCAA
>NW_006263351.1:2048250-2049602 GCF_000469605.1 Apis dorsata | reverse complement strand
AAAAAAAAAAAATCACCACACAGATAGATAAAAAAATAGAGTCAACCAACGAGGATGAAAGGTCTTTTTAAAGACCTTCCAACCCATAAATCCAGAGGCAAAAACAAAGACGATAAAAAGATGGAAAGGCTGTAACGAGGCTCGATATCTACCTGTCAACAGCTTGGAAAACGAAGCAGAAGCCTCTCGTCGTCTCCGATCAGCCCTTGAATCCATCAACCGATCGTTGCAGGGTAACAGGACGGTCAACACGGGCAAAGTATTTTGCATTTTTCAGCTGTAATTGCGCATTGGGGTGCCCTACCTTCTCATTAAGTGCACGTGAACGGTTGCACGTGCACATGTGTCGTTGGCGTGCTCTGTTCGCGACAAGGTTCTCGACTTCGAACACCCCACACTTCCCCCCCTCCTCTCCCTCCTCCGCCTTTCGTTCGATCCTCGAAGAACGAATCCATGACCACGACACACCGCCACGAAAATCTCTCGTTCCTCTCTTCGTATTAACGAGGTATTAATCACGCCATCTCTATGGAATTCTTTCATTTCGATAGGCTATCGCTATAGTTTATTCGAATTATATGCACGATTCGAAGCGTAATTGCCAACTTTCCACGCAAAAGCATCGCGAGATGGGGTCGAAAGCATCCACGGAATCCGAAGATTGAGCACGTGAATTCGTGTAGAGTCTACGTAATGAACACGAAATTCCATTTCCGGAATTTTCGAAACTCGATGGACGATCGAGTTTTGATAAAATTCTTCGAACAAGATGTTTCAACCTTGTTGCTTCTTAAGGGAAATTTTTAAAAATTCGCTCGATATTTTATCCATCGTTATTTCTTCTTTTTAAAAATAAAATTATCTATTATCTATTTTCTAAATCTAAAACATCAAACGTTTGAAAAAAATCCTTCTATCTCTGATACATTAGAAACATTCTAAAAGCTAAAGCACATTTTATTAAAATAAAATTATCGTTCAATTTCAATAAATAATCGTATTTATAGAAAATTGCATTATTTTACTGTTTTAACTGAAAATATAAAAAAAAGAAATATTGAGATAAAATTAAGAGACGCATAAATATCTTTTATCGAAGAAATATATAAATTAGAACGTTTCAAATTGATCGAAAAAAATCGGAGCAAAAACTTTTCACATCAATTAAACGCAATAATATTATTTTTATTACTAATATTTCCAAAAATAAATACGCAAACGTTTCTTGAATTTTCATTAATTAATCAATCGTAATGATTAACATATTTGAAGAATGGAAGGACTCCACCGCGGGCCGGAAACTCCGCCCGAAGCTTTTCCAATAAGTGTTCCCGGTAGCGGGCGAAATCGAG
>NW_006263351.1:2043615-2047153 GCF_000469605.1 Apis dorsata | reverse complement strand
ACGAGGGGTGAAATTTTTATCGGATTGAATACGATTTCCTTTCCCGATATGATTATTGTATCGTGTAAATCGAATAAGTTCAAACTGATGGTAGTTTTATATGGAGCTAAAACATATGAACGATATTCAGTAATCAAAAATGAGAATCAAATTATGAAACATGTAGTATTCTCTTTCGTATTGTACGAAACGTTTCCAATGAAAGTGGAAAAAGAACGTTACATAAATACATAGTTATATAAAAGAAAAATGTTGTTAGTTGGAAAATGAAAGTGGAAATCAAAGTTATCTTCTCATGAGTTAAGAAATATTAAAAATAGTTCGTTTGTAAATTAATTCGAAATTATATATCGTAAATTATACTCTTGCAGTTTCTTTAGGAAAATACAAATATATGCAATCGTAACAGAAATCTCGTAACACGATGACTTCAAATAAGTTAAAATAAATTGTCTATCGAAAAATTGTACAGCGTTATTAATTTTTTTCTTCGTGAGTGAACACGTGAAGGACACATGTGAAATCATTATTTCCTATAAAAAAACAATTATCTATTAATTCGAATCTCGGTAAAACTTATCGTACAAAACTATTCAAATTAAGAAATAAAATATCGATATTTTAAACAAAATTGTTTCGTTATTATTCCCGCCCTGTACGATACGATTTCAACGCTCCTCGAAACAGGGAGGAAAAGCGGAGGAAAACAGAGAAGATCGGAAGGGGGTTAAAAACCCCTAAAAAGAAAAAGAAAGAAAAAAAAACGAATTAACCCTGACCTGTTCGGTCACCTATCGACCATCCAAACCCTTTCCAATCCTCGTTGAAAATCGACACGTAGTCCCCTTGTTCGAAGCCCCGACCGATCGATCGGCTCGTTTCGCCGGCTATCGTTTCCGCTCGTTTCCATAGTCGTTGATTCGCGACAATTCGCTGGAAACGCGTGTACACTCGTCCACGTGACATCTAGTGGGTGACATCGGCCCGTGCGTCGAACCTGCTACTGCAAGATGGCGCGATGACGTGAGGAACAACAAGCCACGTTGAGAACATCCGGTGCGTAAAGGGGCAGGGGGAAGAGGAGCGTTGTACGAGCGTATTTTGCCCGTTTTTCGGCCACGTTCTATCGATTCGCGAACCAGTCGTGGCCAGCCCGTTTCCGTTGTCGACTTGGAAGCAAGTTTTCGGGGGGAAAAGCGACGCGAATTCGATTCGTTTCGAGCGTGCGAGCGCACGCGCGCGCACACGCCGCGCAATGACTGCGTCCTTTAAAATTGGATTCTTGAATAGCATTACGAGGGAACTTATTGTGTTGGCTGCTGGACCCCAGGGGTTCTCAATCGATCGTTTTTATCGTTTGAAAAAATGAAAAGATGTTATTCGAATCTTGAGAATTTGTTTCGTTATTTGCAGCAAATAAATTCCTTTTTTTCTTTAAATTGTAATATTTAGAAAATTTGAGGATCATATTACATTTCCAGTAGAATATCTTGGTAGAAAATTGATAAATTACAAAATGATTATGGTTTATTTTTTTATAATTGTCAGGTATTTAGAATAATCAGATGATTTTATTTTATAGAAAAATTGATTCTTTAAATGAAAGTTATTTTGGAAAAATGAAATAGAACGAATGAGATGGAACTGTAATACTAAAATATTTTGTTATAAAATGTGTATAAAGTATGTAAATATAATGAAAAAATAAACAATAAAGATTCTAATACTATTCTTGATTTTAAAATTTTATTTTTATTTATTTATTTATTTTGATATACTTTGAACATACAAATTAAAAAATTAAAAACAAGATATATTTACAATTATTGCTAGATATTTAATAGTTAACCTAATAACCTAATTTATTTCATAAATTCTAATAAATATAAGAAAAATATTTAAATTATCGATGAATATGTTACAAATTTTGGTTCATATTTAATATCTTATATATTTTATTAATACTTTTATATTATCTTGGAAATTGATTTCTTCGAGATCTTTAATAATAATTGTTTCAAGTTTATCATTGTCAACCACCAAAGAAATTTTAAATGGAGATATATTTTTAGATGAGGAAAGGAATTTTCGTTTCATCTTTTCTCTTTTGGAGAATAAGAATCGAAGAAGATATATATACTATAATCGTCTTCGAAGTTTCGTTTTTAACATACTTCATTGTATAACTTGTTATCCAAAGGAGAAGACAAATATGGTTATTGACAGCGGTAATTATGATCTGTTCCAAGAAGAAAGCTGAGAAGAACGAGATATGCTACTGAATAATGATAATTAAGATTTATTCGAGCAACACAGACGAGTTGAACGATAAATTACCAGGAACGTCGACTTTTTATGTTAGATACTCGGTTATAGCTCAGTGAAATTATTTTACTCGTTTTTCGTTTGTTCTCAAAAATATCAAAAAATGAAATATTTGTATTTATTTTACATTTTGAAATAATTTTTACTTAAGAATATTTGTTAATATGGAGATCCGTTTGTGACAAAACAATTCTTGCACATTACAATTTTTTAATTTTATATTATTAAATGATTATATTATATATCCCATAAAACAAGAAGATTATTCTCTTTTTATTAGAAATATCTTTATATTGTTAATGAAAATATAATTAGTATATTAGTATTAGTAAGCAAGATATTATCTATTTTTAAATAGTGATTAATGGATAAATTAAAATAAAATTCTGTTTATCATTTTGGTATAATTTTTAATTTTAAATTAATAAAATTCATTGAAGAATTATATCTTTTGATTCTCATAAATGGATTCATTTTACCAAAATTCTTAATTCCTGAATCATTCTGAAGTTTCAATTTACAAAAATCAAATAATCGAATATATAAATTTCTTATATTGAATTTAATTCGTATTTCTATTAAAATCACAATTTTCTCCAATATACAATTATCAAATTTTACATTTTTACAAGTATACATTCGATCCCATTGTCACCACAAATCATGTTTCTAAGATGTAAAAATTAAAATATATTCCAATCCCTTCAACTTCATTCCCAGAATCATTCAATTTCAAATATAATATTATTATCACTATGAAAAAATTTAAGGATATATATCTCCAGAAATCCAAAATCAATTTTTCAAATATACTATTATCACTATGGATTGTAAATCTGAAGTTTAAAACGAAAAATTCAAGGATATATCTCCAGATCTCCAGAAGTCCAAAATCAATTTTTCAAATATACTATTATCACTATGGATTGCAAATCTGAAGTTTAAAACAAAAAATTCAAGAATATATCTCCAGATCTCCAGAAATTCAAAATCAATTTATCAAATATATATCAAATATATAAATATATTATTATCACTATGGATTGCAAATCTGAAATTTAAAACAAAAAATTCAAGAATATATCTCCAGATTTCCAGAAATCCAAAATCAATTTATCAAATATATATCAAATATATAAATATAGTATTATCACTATGGATTGCAAATCTGAAGTTTAAAACAAAAAATTCAAAGATATATCTCCAGATCTCC
>NW_006263351.1:2042869-2043397 GCF_000469605.1 Apis dorsata | reverse complement strand
TCTCAAGAAATCCAAAATCATTCAATTTGTCAAATATATTGTTATCAGGATTGTAAATCTGAAATTTAAAACAAAAAATTCAAGAATATATTTCCAGATCTCCAGAAATCCAAAATTAATTTATCAAATATATATCAAATATATAAATATAGTATTATCACTATGGATTGCAAATCTGAAGTTTAAAACAAAAAATTCAAGGATATATCTCCAGATCTCCAGAAATTCAAAATCAATTTTTTAAATATACTATTATCACTAAAAAATTCAAGGATATATCTCCAGATCTCAAGAAATCCAAAATCATTTAATTTGTCAAATATATTGTTATCAGGATTGTAAATCTGAAATTTAAAACAAAAAATTCAAGAATATATTTCCAGATCTCCAGAAATCCAAAATTAATTTATCAAATATATATCAAATATATAAATATAGTATTATCACTATGGATTGCAAATCTGAAGTTTAAAACAAAAAATTCAAGGATATATCTCCAGATCTCCAGAAATTCAAAATCAATTTTTT
>NW_006263351.1:2038567-2042393 GCF_000469605.1 Apis dorsata | reverse complement strand
GTCAAATATATTGTTATCAGGATTGTAAATCTGAAGTTTAAAACAGAAAATTCAAGAATATATCTCCAGATCTCCAGAAATCAATTTTTCAAATATACTCTTATCGCTACGGATTCTGAAGTTTAAAACAAAAAATTCAAGGATATATCTCCAGAAATGATCTGTCTCTAACAGAGTGTCCAACTCTCGTTGTCGAAATCGACAATGAGTGACAAAAAGGATGCACAAAATCGAGCTCGAAATCGCCATTTTCTTATCCTTTTTGCATAAAGATTATCGGGAAACGGGCCGTTTAAATGCGAGCAGATGTACTTAAAGCGACAGATGCTCGGGAGGCAATGCGAGAAACGTGGCCGTGCACGTCGAATTCGTTTCCTCGCACACGCGGCCCCAGGATTCAGGCTTGGTTCGACGAATCGAAAAACAGAGTCGTCGCTCGCTCGATCGATACTCTCGTTCTTCCTGCTCTATGTACACACTCGACCTGCGTGTATACGCTTGTATTATACGTACACACACGCGCGCGCGCGCGCGCATTTCAGGATTAACCGAAATTAAATTTACCGGTTTGTCCGAATGAGAGCAAGGATTTCGATCTATTGGCGTTGACCAGTTCAAGCAAACAGAAACGGTGGCTGACAGATGGTGGCGGGCAGAGAAGAAGGGAAGCTGATGATGATTCGCGAGATTTTTCGAATGGATACCGAAATGTGGGATCGTTTCTGGACGAACTGGTAAAGGTTTCGAGATGGATATATCTATAGATAAGTGATATTCCATCTTGGAATATTTTCACCACGCTTTTCCCTGTATATATTGGATCGTCGAAGATGAAATCATTGAAACGAGTAATTGTAAATAGGGATGAATATTTTTTTCTGGATATTTTATGAACGACTGTTGGATTCTTGTATAGTCGAAAATATTTGAACGAATATTGCATTTAATATGACTATAACAGTTTGAAATTCTAATGAAAATAGAATATAGAAATTGGAGGAAGAGTTTCATTGGAAAATAAGGATAACAAGTGGAAATATATTTTTATAATCTACATCAAAATGAATCGAATAATTTGTAAAACTTATGGAATTAGGAAAGATTTTTAACTATTTTTCATATCTTTTTCAAAACTTAAATTTAATATGTATTTCTATTATTTAACATTTCTATAATAAATGCAAACACTTTTACTATCCTCGACACATTCAGAAATTTAATTAATTTATAACGCACGTGTCCATCATCCGAGTTTTCAATCCAAACGATCGATTGTTCGAACAATTTTTACTTAACAACGCTCACATTGATTAATTTATTAGCAGCAAATTTACGATAATTATTCGATTTCTAATTATTTCACGATCGAATCCAAACTTCTCGCCAAACCTTATAATTTCATATCGATCATTTTCTCACCCAAACGGACAACGAGATCGTAGACGTCGTCGGCGACAAGCGAATCACGCGCAATCTTGGAAAATTCGCGACGAACCTTGGCTAACGACCACGAAAACTGGATTTCACACTCGGCTGATGAAGGCCGTGCAACCACCGGCAAAGGGGCCTCGATCGTCGCGACGCCTTCGCGCGTCTTCTCCCGAGGAAAATCGAATTTTCGCCGTTTTCCCTTTTCGTGAAAGAAGGGAGGAGGGCGAAGGAGGGAAGAGGAGAGAGCGGCGTTAATTCATCCGAATGTTAAGTTCGTCGCGTCTCTTGATGTAGTCGATTGCCTTGAGGCGACGATTAATCGACCTCTCCTTTTCGAGGAAAGGTGGGGGGGATTATATATTTATCTTTTTATTGGAATTTGGAATGATGGAATGAAACGATTGTTTTGGGGTTGAGAGATTTTTAAACACGATTCCTTCTTTTTTTTTTTTGAAAATAAATATTGAATATTGTATACAGAGCACAGAGAATCTATCGATGGATGCAATTGAAGTTTGAAATCAAGTTTTATTCGAAACGGAACGACTTTTAATCCAAAATTTTTTCTATATGAAAAAAAATCGAAATGTAAAAATATATTTAGAGGTACACTTTTAAAGACAATTTCCCAATTTTTGCTCATCTCCTAATCTAATTTAATCTCGATCGAAGAATCTTCGTATTTCATATTTCAATTTTTTTAATGTGATAACTACAAGATACATTATATGTTATAGAATTTAAAGTTCACTGAAATTTTATATGTGATTTCATTATTGAATGTTGGTAGCTATTTGTTTCTCTTCGATGCATGTACTTCAAATGTTTTGTAAACAGATACGCGCAATCGCGTATAATCAAATATATATTCATTCAGCTAAACCCGTATATTTTTCATTTATTGTTTTCCACTGTCCAATCAACATTATATAATAAAAATATAAATTGTAATATCCCAGTGATTAAATATAAATCGAAAAACAAACAATTTCTCTTCCGTTTTTTAAAACTTCGTGTTTTTAATTTCGAAATTAAAAAAAAGAAACCTAATCCGAAAAATTGATGAGAGAGAGTGAGAGTGACGCTTAAAAAGAATTTACAAGAAGGAAAAACAAGGGGGAAAAGCGGAGGACGAATCCCGGCAAGGGCAGGGAGGGTTGCGAGACGAGTTTCGGCGAGAAGGTGGTCAGGAAGTGGGACGAATTTTTCGACTTCCGCGGCTCGATCGATCCCTTGTGTCCCGGCAGACTCTCAATATCCATTATTACGACGAAATAGGCGCGCGGGCGCACCTCGACCCCTCCCTTCTGCCGAGGACGAAAAAAACCGGCGAAAACGCGAAAGTGCCGACGTCGAATCGAAAACGCGCTTTAATCGTCCGCTTCATTTGCTACGCGTGGAATTGAATCTCTCTCTCTCTCTCTCTCTCTCTCTCTTTGCCTCTCCCTTCCTCCGAAATCGACTTTTCATCTCGTCACCCCAATTTGCGGGATCGTTTGGTCCTAACGTGATCTAGTAGACTCTTGAATCGGATGAAAAATAAGCAAGGAAATGCGGGCATGAAGATTTTTTTTTTTACTTTGTAACGTTGTTTAAAGAATTATAATATTAATTTTTCGAATTTGTAGATAAAATTTGTAGAAATGGAAAGATAGATTTTTCAAATCGAGGATGAGAAATTTTAATTAATTTCGAAAGCAATATAAAATATATTGTTAAATAAAAAGGCTACATTATCTCAACAAAGTACATGTTTTTATAATCAATTAATTAGGTCAACGTTTTAATGATACATTGTATTATTGTATCCTTCGTGAGAGGCTAACATAACCTTACTTTTTGATAAGCATACATCGTAACGAGGAATATTTAAGACACAGCATTTGTCACGCAAAAACTATCCCGTAAACTTTCCTTTTATTTTCTCTTTTTATTTATTTATTTTAATATCTCGCTTAAAACAAATATTTCCTATTTCAACGTTATTTAAATATCATTCGAATAATTCTTCAGACAATGAAATTAAATTGATTAAAATATAAATTGATTAAATTGATTAAAAATTATTATTTAATAAAAATACACGTGTAAAAGAAATTCCAAAAAAAATGAATTAATCAGTTTTCAAATACTGCCACAAAACATAAACAAATTTCCCATATTCAAATAACCAAACTTCAATTATATACAATTATATACAACGATTACACAAATTATAGAAAAATTCCAAAAAAACAATTTTAAACGAGATAAAATAGCACGAAGAAAATTACTCAAAGAAAAGCAACTCAAAAATAACTCTCCTCTTTACTTTTCTCGCGAAGAAGAAAATGAGAAGAAAATGTCGAGCGATCCGCGACAGAGGGGGGGGAGGGGCGATTCTCCCTTCGTTTCG
>NW_006263351.1:2031343-2038000 GCF_000469605.1 Apis dorsata | reverse complement strand
GCGAGCCGATAACCGGGCAGCGATAACCGGCCGCAATTGCCTCAGGGTTATCGTGCACCAGGCCAATCAACTCCGCCGTCACAACCGAGAGACGATTCATTCACTTTTCCACGTCCTTGGAAAGTGAAAACGTGGAGTGGATTTTCGAGGAGGGGGGGAAAATGGATGGACGATGTGACTACGTGTACGTCGGATGGGGAGGCGGCGGCGGCGGTGGTGGTGGTTTCGTTTGATCGATATTCGAAGGGTGAATGATTCTTTCCCGCAATTCTTTCTCGTGTTTATTATTATTATTGCGCGGAAAATTGAAACGAAATTGCGAGTATTTTTATATATTGGATAAATCTGAAGGATTAGATTGCGTATCTTTTAAATACGTATATAAAATCGGCGCATATTCAGTTAAGACTTTTTTCATAATATGAATAAAGATAATAAGAAAAACAATTTCTGACGAATTTGATATATAAAAGTTATATGGAATTCAATTTTGTTAGATCAATATGAATATACTTTTTAAATAGATAAATATAAAAATCATTGGAATAATTAGATGTAATATAAAATATTTTTTTTATAACAAATATAATATTACATTTTCATTAAAATTGATAAATAATATTCTTTTCTATATACACCTCCATCTTACGAATTATCTTCATTAATATTAATATATTTCGCGTTTACTTTTAACAAGAATATTAAAATTTCGATATTTATACATAGCCATTTTATTATTTATACGATCAATTTTTAGATAATGAAAAAAAAAAAATTTTGTTCAACGCTTATCGTAAGAAGTCATCATTCACGTGTTTTTCCTGAAAACTGAATTGAAAACAGCGATGCGAAGGATAGAGGTCCCCCGCTCGTTGTCGCGCTCCGCCCATGCTGTCCCACGATTTCCAAATCCCGCCTGTTCGCGTAGGTCACGTAGGGGAGAGTTTTTCACCCGTGCCCTTGGCCCCAAGGCTCGATCAATCGCGCGAAAACACGGCCGCGCGCTCACTGGATCCGATCTCCGCCGAGAGAGGATCGCTGCCCTCTGGCGGCTCCCGATGCGACACGTGCGAGTGGCGTCGACGTAACGCTACGTAACACCGCGTAAGCGGTTGCGTGGGCGTTGACACTTGTTTTGGTCATACACCTCCCTTGCCGTCCACCGTCTTGCTTTTCATCGCGTTAGGTCATCGTAGCGGCAATAACACGATCTTCTTCTTCTTCTTCTTCTTCTTCTTTGATACACCACGATACGAAATTACAATAATTCGTTAACGAATCGAATTATATCGGGGATGTAATATCGTTGGGCAGAAATATTAACCGTGTTGGATATACCAGTTGGATAATTGTTAAATTGGATTACGGATAGAAATTATAGTGTTAGAATTATTGTTGGAGATAAAATATTGTTAGAAGTTATATTATATTATATATATATATACGTTTATATAATTGGATAATTGTTTGAATAGCGTTGGATGATTTCAAATTGAATAAATCGAGACAAATAATTACAGATAGAAATTACTATAGCGTGTATAACTTTCGCAGAAATGGATTAGAAATGAAAATGAATGATTGTGGCGTGAATATACATAGTAGAATTGAAATTGATGAAGATAAAGTTATGGTAGAAATTACAATAGGGATTAATGGCTGAAATAAATAAATTGCGGTAATAAGCGAAGGAAAGACAAGGTGCACAATGCCGTGTAATTAATTTTTTTGTTAATTTTTTTTTTATCGAGATGAAAAGGTCATCTTCAGTCTTTTAAGTGAGATGTTTACATAACAGGCCTTTCACATTTTCCAGTATTCGCTATCCGGTTGAAAACGAATTATCAATTATCGATATAAAGCTTGTTTTTTCCACGCTTTTATTGTATTTTTTTTATATCGACAGAGAATATTCTAGGCTCTGATATATAGTAATGTTCGATTAATTGTCGCAGAAATAGAAATATTTCAGATATTTAAAATGAGAATTGAATTTCTAAAAATTATAGACGGCTTTTCTTTTTCATTGGGGAAATGAACTTGGAAAATAATACTCGTGTTTCGTTTTACCATGCGTATCTTATATTTCTAGCATAAGCGTGTGTAAGAAAATCAACGTTATGGAGAGAAAAAAGGAAAAGAAGATTGGATGTCATCAGAAATTTATTATATTTCTAAAGTATTGAATTTTATCACTTTTTCATTCAACAAGTGTCTCAAAAACTGAAATTTCAGTTCCAGAAATAATTATTGACGATAGTTAATATTAACATTTGTATTGTTTATATATCTTTCTATCAGAAGAATATTTAAATATTTTAAATAAGGCTGAATGAACAGATTCGATGGTAAGAGATTTTTTCGTCTTTCGAGTAGAAAGTTGATAAAATACGTTTCTGAATAAATAATCGATTAAATAGTAGCTTGTATATCAAAAAACAAAGTTTTTCACAATATCATTTAAATCTCATATATATATTAAAAATATTTGAATCGATATTGCAAACGGAAGAATTCGATTATTATCTACAAACAGATAAAAGATATGCATACGGAAAAAAGACATATATTAGACAAAACAATACATTATCCCTTCATTATAAATTCCTCATCATAAAAATTATTCCGAAAATAAATAATAGTAGATGACAATCACGTTAACGATGTAATATATAATAACAGAAGCTTAACTAAACTTTAAATAATTCAAATTTATCATTATTAAAATATTGGAATATTTGGAGAGTTTTCGTTTATAATAATATAATCGGCCATCCCTTCATCCTATAATTCCGACAATAGAAAAATTGCGATATGAAAATTAAAATTCCCAAGAGGGCGATATTTCGATTAATACAAAAACACTCGCCTCGACAAGCACGATCCCCTCTCAACCTTGGCATAAAAAGGTGACAATGCAGCCAATTAACCGAAGATATACCTCTTCTTCTACGATATTCGTATCGATCGAATTGCGGCGAAACCTGGCAAGTGGCGAGCGTTTTCTTTTCAAGGGTTGAGCGGGCGGAGGGCGTGCCGCCAATTGCGCGGCGATCACAATTTTGCATCCCCAACTTTCCATCGTCCCGCACGACGCGTGTTTTTTCCGCGCGAGAGAAAAAAACGGAGAAGAAAATATTCGAATAAAACCGAAGAAAGGAAAGAGAAGGGGAGGGGAAAAAACGAAAGAGGGTGGTTCATAAAATCGTTTAACCCCTCGTCGAGCGGGGGAGGAAACGGGTCAAAACAGCGAGAAAGACGATAAAAATTGGGGCATCGTGGATGGCCTCTCGACATCAGCCAGGTGTAGGATGAACTCGAGGGTGGCCCCTCCCCCCTCCTGTTCCGCGAGCAGAAAGACACAGGGGGTGAGCCTTCCCTCGGGATAAAGAGGGTGTTAAGATCCGCGAGGGTGTGGGTTGTTGTGACGGCGAGTCGTTGTACACCGGTCGGGGGGAGGGTACTTCGACTCGTGCCGTTGCCCATCTATCATCCGAGCCACTCTTCCCGTTCCTCTTGTTTTCTTTTATTTTTCTTTTTTTTCCCCCTTTCCTCTCCTTTCTTCTCTTTTTCTCCTCTTTATGCCTACCTTTGTCGTGCATCGGCCCGCTCACGACTCGACTCGGTGTCTGAGCATGGAGGTCGTGTAAAAATGGAGACACGTTTCGTTCGTTCGTTTCCTCGTATCGATGGTCGAAGAAATTTTATTTTTTAAACGTGGAATGTAAGTTTAAATTATTGAAATATCAAGCGTTAATTTTGATTTAATCGGTAATGTATTCGTTTAAAGCTTAGTGTGGGAGTGGAAATGGATAATGAAGAATAATAAAAGATAAATAAAAGAGATTGAAAGGTTATTCGAGGAAGAATTAAAATTATTTAAAATCGCACAACGTCTCTTTGTTTTTCGATTGAAAATCCATGATATTTCAAAGATGTTATTTTCTAATGTTTGCAATTCTTTTTTTTTAACTTTAGTCGTTTGTAAAATTTTCTGGAAATTAAAAATATTACTAGTAGGAGATAATTGAGGTAAAGTTTTTTTATTCTAGTCCTATTTTATTTTGTATTTTTTAATAATCGATCGTGAATCTTTATAATCAAAGTGGCATCGATCTGATGATATCATTAATGGATCACAATATATGTGTTTCAATGAATAATAAAATTTTCTATTATATCATTTTCGTGATGATGAATTTTGAAAAATGAATTTTCGATTGTATGAATCTTTATAGCTTTTAGACATCGATTTGGTGATGTCATTAATGAAAGCGATCCAACCATAATATATGTTTAAACAAACAATAAAATTTTCCATTCCACACACATTTATGACTTGTGACAAATACGATAATGCGTTTTACACAGCGATTTATGACAAATTCGATAATAAAAAAAATTTTTTTTTTCTTTTACATTTCTTTGGATCGTTCAAAATAAAAACATTTGTTGCACGTAGTAATAATATTTTTATCTCTTACTCTCGGTTAAAACAACGAAAACACCAAAATATATTCTGCATTATAATCATCTACATTATTTACGTAAAAAAAAAAAAAAAAAAAATAATAATAATAATTTTTAAAATAATTTTCGATTTCACATAAACTTTCCTCATTTCCTCTGTTTGTATATAAATATTTACGAATAAGAAATAAAATAAAAAATTGAATTCTAACACACGAATGAGAAAATAATTTAAAAATATATAGTATAAAAAAAAGTAAACAAATAATTTCTAAATTTCTCCAATTTCCCTCGTGAGATATTCCAATTGGTAATAATCCTTATGGCGATTACAAAACGTTCACAGTTCGACGTCTCCGTTCCAGTAAGTCGTAAAATGCAGAGGAGTTGTGCATAATCGGGTGGCGAGGATCGCATCAGGGTGATCGAATACGGTGTGTCGAGCGATCGACATCGAGAATCGCATATTATTTGCACTCGACAGGCTATCAACGGAGCGGAACAACAATTTTCTCGTTTAATCGCGGCTCATCACGAGATGCGCTCTGCCTACGCATGGCTGTCCGTGAAAGTCACGATAATAGCTGTCAGTGACTCACTTAAGGTCAGCTCTCGGAAAGTGGCACGATAAAGACAAGAAGCCGCGACGAGTCGACGGACTCGTGAAAATCTTCAATTCGTAAAATTCTTTTCCATTTTCATAAATTTACGAAATACTGATATACTGATATTAATTTAAAGAACTCTCTCTTGTAGAATTCTTTCAATCTTTAAAGGAAGAATTTACATGGAAATAGTACTCGTATTTTTCTCTTCAGCTTTCTTGATGAATTCTACACGATGTTTTCGTCACTTTTCTCGAAAAAAATTATGAAATTCGATTGCGAACTTTTTGTTTTGTTCTATCTTATCAAAGAGTTATAAAGATTTTATTTCGAAATAAAAATTTTAAATAAATTAAGAAAATTAAGTAATACGAATGAAATAAAAACAATTGAATTAATATTATCACGTATCCAAATTGCATTTAATATTTCTTCGATTTTACAAATAAACATTGCTATATCACTTTTTATTACTTATTTTCACTTTTTGCTGGAAAAATACAAAAACGTATATTTCATCAAAAAAAAAAAAAAAAAAAAATTATACTCCAATGTTTCTATATATAGTTTCTTAGATATTTTAAAGGAAATTCGATTACGATGATCATAAGATTATTGAAAATAAAGGATTTCGTGTTCGACCGATAAATAATATGATCATTGAGCAAAATTGGTTAAATGTAAACGTGAGAATGAAATGTTATTTATGATTCTATAAATATAATACAATGAAAAATGATAGACGTAGCTAAACGATTGGTAAGTGCTAATGTCTCACGTTTTACGCCCACAAGGTCTTGGAGACTTGTGGCGGATAAACGCGTCCCACGAAATAGGTTTCTGTTATCAATATCAACGGCCGATCGTTCAATTCCAATATCATACTATGGATTTACAATCGAGGATCTTGTTGACAGGATTCAAAGCAAATTCTATTCTTCCCCATTCTAGAATTATTTTGTATATAAAATTATTCTGTAAATATTATTCGATCCAAGTTTCACGCAGATCGAAAAAATAGAAAAAGAAAAGAAAAGAATGATTTATTTCAGATTTTATATACAACATTGTTATATATAAAATCTGTTATATTATTATTATTATTCGTCGTTATTGATATTCGAAATATTAATATACTTATTTTAATAATATACTTTTATATTTTATAATACAATTTTTTTATAATATATTTTTTCCCCTTTTTTAATAAAACGTGATCGCGTGCTTTAAAAATTGAAATAAAATATATTAATATAATATACTTTTTCAATAAATCGCGTGTTTTAAAAATTGAAATAAAATTCTGCTATTATTTCTTTATTCCGTGAAAACGTAACGATATAACGTATTTTTTNTACGATAAGCGGAGCTGCTTACGAGACGGCGACGCCGCGCGGCTGTTTGTTGCACACCGCTCTGCACACGCTCTTGCCCGCGAGTTTGCCATTAAATTGACTCGCGTACTCGGGTACAATGACCCCGTGCATTCGAGTTTTCGAAACGAGCTCTCTTCGTGTCTACCACGCGGCTCGTACCATCGCTTTCGATGGCTTAATTGCGTCAAAACAAGATGATTGAAAGA
>NW_006263351.1:2029693-2031100 GCF_000469605.1 Apis dorsata | reverse complement strand
GAATCGGTCGCATTTTTTATCGAATGATTCGAAAAAGTTGATTGCGATTTCGAAAGTAAAATGTTCGAGAGGATTTATTTTTATTTATTTCTTCTTTTTTTTTTTTTATTTTTAATGAGATTTTGACAAAATTCGTGGAATCGGCGATATCGATCGAAAGTTTTTTATCGAATTATTCGAAAAAATTAATTGCGATTTCGAAAGTAAAATGATCGAGAGGATTTCTTTTTGTTTATTTCTTCTTCTTTTTTTTTTTTTCCATTTTTAATGAGATTTTGATAAGATTCGTGGAATCGGTCGCATTTTTTATCGAATGATTCGAAAAAGTTGATTGCGATTTCGAAAGTAAAATGATCGAGAGGATTTATTTTTATTTATTTCTTCTTTTTTTTTTTTTTATTTTTAATGAGATTTTGATAAGATTCGTGGAATCGGTCGCATTTTTTATCGAATGATTCGAAAAAGTTGATTGCGATTTCGAAAGTAAAATGATCGAGAGGATTTATTTTTATTTATTTCTTCTTTTTTTTTTTTTTATTTTTAATGAGATTTTGATAAGATTCGTGGAATCGATGATTGGATTTTTATCGAGAAAATTGATTGCATCGAAAGTAAAATGATCGAGAGGATTTATTTTCTTTTTTTTTTTTTCGTATTTTTTAATAATTTTGATAAGTTCGTGTCGAATCGATGATACGCGTTTTATCAAATAGTTCAAAAAGTTAATTACGTAAAACGATTGATTTATTTATTTATTTTCCCGTTTCTTTTTCACTTTTTTTTTTTTTTAGTAATTTTGATAAAGTTCGTGGAATCATTGTGACACGTGAATTTTATCAAAATGGTTTTATCGAAAAGTTAAAACGATCGAAAGCTATTATTACTTTTATGTTGAGAAAACGGTTGAGAAAAAATATTAAGAAAACTCGAAATACTCGATAATCATGTTTGTTGTCGAAATTAAAAATTCGTGGGATAAAGTTTTTATCATATACGAAAAATTCGAAGAAGTTGAAGAAAATTGAATAATTGTTTATTGCGATGACTGAATTGCAATTGCAAATAATTTAAACCATCTTATTATAACGAGGAATGCAATTTTACTATTCAGGATCAGTAGTCGAGGAATAATACATTTAATATAATCGCGGGGTGGGGGATACTTGCGACAAGTTATTGGTAAATCGGCGCTGTTAGAATGACACGTAATTCCCTGTTATATCAACGTCAATGATACATACGAGTTTATTTTATTCGAAAAAAAAAAAAAAAAACGTCACAGCCTTGCTTTCTTCCAACAATTTCCATATAACTTTTCACTATCGCAAATAAGCGAACCATATATAACACATGCAAATGCATAATTAACGATAACCCTAACTCGCAACGCAATGCCTCCGATAAATA
>NW_006263351.1:2029062-2029623 GCF_000469605.1 Apis dorsata | reverse complement strand
GATAAATAAAAGGAAGTAAATCATTTGCATTATTTCAAAAAAAAAAAAAAAAAAGAACAAGGGAAAAAAAATATCTAATCTTTATACATTTCTTATTTTAAAAATCTAAATTAATTAATCTTTGTTTTGTTAAAACAAAGATCACATTTCGATTATTATTATCTAACTCGCCAACAAATACAAAAAGATTATCTTCGACAGAATTATTTTTCAGAACGCATAAAATTACTTTCGAAAAATACGTCAGAAAATATACAAGATGAATTGAGATAAAAATGAGTAAAATCGAATTGAAAATACGTAGAATAAATTTATTGCAAAATTATCTATTTGAACACAGCTCAAATCCATCGCTACGAAAAGCGATCGAGGAGCCAAACAGCGAGGCAGCCAACCAACGAGCCAGTCAACCTACCAACCCCCTATTCAATGTCGCTACAATAATAAACCACCTCGGTTATCTGTATTTCTGTATTTCCCTCTGGGATTCTCGCCACATTCAGGCAATCGGGGCCAAGTTCAGCTCTCTCTCTATCTATATATATATACGCGACGACGGTT
>NW_006263351.1:2027062-2028167 GCF_000469605.1 Apis dorsata | reverse complement strand
CGCGTGCACCTGGATTTTCACGAATTTCGAGCGGAAACACGGCGGCCGACAACACCACCACCCCTCCCTCGCCCCCGCCCCCGATGTCGCGTGCCAGCCAACCTTCATTTTCGCGCCCGTTTTCGACCCGCCACCCCTTCGATCCGCTCGTTCTCGCGGAATTGCTCCAGTTACGCGAACCTGTGTGGTGGCGCAACAGGATTCCTCTTCCAGCGAAAGTGAATCGAGATGGAACGTGGTTTTCAACTTTTCGAGGTTTCGTCGATTTAATTTTTTTTCCTCTTTTTTTCTTTTTTGGAGAAGAGGTTTTAATTTGGGTAAAGTATCGTTTTGAGAGAGTCTCGAGGGTTTTGAAGTCTTGAGGTTTTTAATAAAAGTGTTATTTCTGAGGCCTTTTAATTTTTTTTTTTTCTTTTTTTCTTTCTTATGTTATGACGCGATAGAAGATCACATTGGATGAATTTTTGGACTAAACGTAGATTAATGATTGGTTTAATAATTGGTAATTAAATTGGAATCTTTGAAGCTCTTTTTATTCGAAGAAGCTTGTAAATATACGTGTAAATTCTTGCAATCGAGCGTGAAGAAAACTTTCAGTGATTAATTGAAAAAGAAAATGAAATGAAGTGATTCACTCGTTATTTTTATAAGAAATAACGTTTCGCATAGATTAATGCATTAAAAAATTATACGATTCAATTCCCTGAACCTTTTTCTATACAGTTGTAACGTAATCACCATTAAATCGGATATCCAAAGTGCAAACGTTAATATCAGATTACAAAAAAAAAAAAAAGAACGATAAACCTCGAACGTTCGACGAGAATGACGAAGCTTTCTCGAAAGAAAGAAACTACACCGGATATCGTCGAAATTGGAGAAAGTCTATGTTCGATCTTTATCACGAGAAAAGATCGAAGAGAAATGAGAATGCACACGTCACTTACCTTCTTCTCGGTGAGCTTCTCGCACCGCCTCATCTTGCAGATCTGATGGCTCTTGTCGTTCCGGCAGGGGGCGCAATCCCCGCAGTTGTCCTTGCGCTGGCACCCGATGCACTCGCCGCACCTCTTGCGCTTCTTCTTCGCCGGCTTATCGCTCAGCC
>NW_006263351.1:2019158-2025511 GCF_000469605.1 Apis dorsata | reverse complement strand
AGAAGGAACGTTGCGAACGACGACGACGACGACGACGACGATGACGATGATCTGGTCACGCGCGAGATCCTCCAATTCTTTTTCTTCTTTCTTTTCCTTCCTCTCTTCCGATGGAAGAGATCTTTCGCGGATCTTGGTATTTTCACAGATCGTGACTCGACGCTCGTTATCGGGATTATTGGCTGTGCTCCGACCGTGCACCGCTTATCCTCGCGCGTGACATCTGAGGGGGCCGAATTTTCCCTCCCTCTGCCTCCTCGTGATCCTCCGTTTCCTTTCCTAGGTGTGCCTCGCTGATATTTCCAGTAATATTTTCGGTGGTATCTTCGTATGTATACGTGTGCTATTTGTGTGTGTATATCGCTTTTGTGTGTCTGTGTGTATATCAATGTGTATACTCGCTTTTTCCTGAATTTCTTTTTCTTCTTCTTTTTCTTTTTCTTCTTCTTCTTCTTCTTCTTCTTCTTCTTCTTCTCGCCTCTTGTTTTTAGAGCTCTTCTTTTATTTTGCTCGCTCGCGCTCACTCTCGTCGTTATTTCTCACTTTCTCTCTCGTTCTCTCGTTCCCTTACGCTCGCTCTTCCTTTCTCTCTCTCTCTTTCTCTCTCGCTCTCTCTCTCTCGCTCTCTCTACCTCTCTCTATAACTCTATTTCTGTCGTTTGTACTCAACAGGTTTAGGCTACGAACTGAAGTAGATCGGTTTCTCTGGGAGTAATTATATGCGAGTCCCCTTTTCCGGATATATAGGGCGGCCTGCGTTCTCTCCGTCTGTCTTTCGCTTTGGATGGGACTCCTCTCTTCTTTCCTTAATTAGATACTCATACGCGCTCTCTCACAAGTGCGTTTTTTTTTCTTCTTCTTCTTCTTTTTCCTCTTTTTCTCCTTTTATTTTTTCTTTTTTTTTTCCCCCTCTTTTTTGAAATCAAAAAAAGAACGTCAACCCCCTTTTAATTTGTTTATCACGTAATAAACTTCTTCTTATTGTAAGCTTAGAAAATTTTGTCGATTTGTTTTTTTTTCGCGTTTTTATTATTTATTTATTTTTTTTTTTTATTATTTACTTCTTATGCTTTTGTGTTCTGCTTTTTTTGTTCCTTTTATATTTTTCCTAATTAACCTTCTCGCGAAGAAGAGATCGCCGCTCGTTTAGCTCGGTTAGTGAGTAATATCGTTAGCTGAGTGATTAGTAGAAAAAAAAAAAAAATGGTAGATTCTTTGGTTTACGGTTTTTAACTTCTTCTTTCTTCTTTTTTCTCGCCCCCTTTGTTTTTTTTTTTTTTTTTTTTTTTTTTTTTTCCCCCCCTTTTTTTTTTTTTTTTTTTTTTTTTTTTTTACCTGCCCTGAAATGTACAACAATCGTGTTAAATTTTTCTCTCTGTTTACTCTGTATCCTCTTTTTCTATTTTTCTCTCTTTCGATTTGGCACTGACGGACTTTTTTAATTTTTTTTTTTTCTTTATTTTGTTTCAGATATACTTTGTACACTAATTAGATACTATAGCTCTTAATGTTTTGTTTTCCTCTGAACTTAAGCTCTTGAAATAATTTTTCTTCTTTTTTTTCTCGTTTCTTTCTCTCTCTCTCTCTCTCTCTCTTTCTTTCTCTCTCTTTCTCTCTCTCTCTCTCTTTCTCTCTTTGTTTTACATCGATATAAACACACTAATTACTTCTTTCGCGCTTCGTAAGAAAATAGAAATCACTTGAGGTTAATGTGGCTTGTTAGAAGGCGGTTGATTTGTACGATCTGAAACATAAAGATGCAATATAATAATTATTTCTTAATTATTTCTCAGCCGTGTAATTAAAATTACCGATCTTAATTTATATATTCCATACATAAAATTCGTACACACATTCGCTTATCACATTTCGTCGTTCATTTTAATATTTCGAAACAACATTTAGAATTTTTCACGATATAAATAAAAAAAAAATCCACTGAAAGAATCTTTCTACGAATAATTAAACATTTCGAAAAATATAATATATTTCAGTATATCTTGAATCTTGAGAGAAGAGTCGTAGAATCTTTGAATCATGAAGATTTCCTCTGATCTTCGATCGAACAATTCGATGTAAAGAAAATGAAAACGAGACATTGTACGAAGTTATGTATTTATATTTTTCCAAGAAAATTCTGTAAAGAATTCTTCAAAGAAAGAAAAATTCACGAGTCATTTTTCAAGTGTAAATACATTTGAGAGTTTTGTTTTCATGTATTTTAACAAGATATCAGTTAAGATTACAATTATGCAATTGCTATTCTATTTTCGAAAATTTTCAATATAACATTATATATAATTCATATTTCGAATTTGTCTTATCAATGTATAATTAGTAACATATGTTATTTACATATATAATTTTATTATTTCAATTAGGCATTAATTTAACATTAAAAATAAATATAAACGTTTCCAAAGTTAGAATAAAACAACGCAGTTTTAAATACATAATATATAGATACAAATATTTCGATTTGTACAAAATTATATTTACATCTCGATTTTACAGAGATTTTTCACAACGAAATATACAAACACGTTACGCAATCTTATTGAGATTACAAAAATTCATATATTACGATTATTTTCGGCCATGAGAGAACAGGAAGCGATAAAGAAGAAACAGAAAAAAAGAAGAATTAATAGACGGTCGAAATCATCGTGAAAACACAGTGGCGGAGCCACTTAGGAAAAAACTGAGCGTTTCGAGATAAAAAAGCCCCGATGACGAGGCTCATTGAGCCCTCCCCTTTCTCCGTGGTCACGTGAGGCGATCGTAAGCGAGAACGTGACACGCGACTACGTGGGAACGTGTCATAGACGTTACTATAACGTGACCATCGCTAAGCCAAGGTTACTATTACGTTCGGCGTGTCTGCACACCTACTCGCTCGCTTTGATACCCGCGAATGTTGTGCCCTAGTCCCCGGACGGTTCATTCAGCGTTGCTTAGACCGACTGACGATGGCTATGAACTTTTCGCGTTCTGCGATTCTTTGTTTCTCGATGACACAATGTATCGCTGCGGATTGAGCGAAGATCGCGCGAGAGCTAACAGTAATGGCTTCTGCAAGTGGATCTTTCATTTTTGCCACATTTTGATAGATATTCGATATTATAGTGGAAATTATCGCATCTTCAATAGTGTTTCTCTAGAAATATTAAAAATACTTGTGCAATGCTATAAGTCGTAATCATAATTGTACATGGTTAAGTTATAAACGAAATGCACGTGGAGTTAGAAGAAAATTTCGTGAATAGGTAGACTCGAAATAAAATTCGATTTTATTATTAATAAAATAAATTGATTATTCTATAATATAATATCTATAATATTGCTTGAAACATGCGAAATAATGTTGCCAAAGATACTAATACTAATATTCAAATGTATCTGTTTAATTTATTTAATTTATTTTATATACACTTTACGGCTATGATTACTGTACACATAGTAGTTATCAATATGTTAAATTTTATTGAAATCGAGAAATAATACTTCTAAGAAAAAAATCCTTGTAATATTTAAAACTTTCATATCATTAAATACCATCCTCTAAACGCAATTTATCCCAATTCGCCGCTAATATTAGCAATTAACATTTAATAATTTAATTACACGTAAATAAATTAAAAAAAAATTGGCGTAGATCGATAAATTGAATCTTTCAACTCTCAATCCTTTCTTTATTTATTACCTCCTTCCTCCTCCATTTTATAAAGAAACAATAATTTAATTCGATCCAATAATTCAATTATCCATACAGGCGCGTTAAATAAAGGATTCCCTTTAAAATTCCTCGTTGAATCCAACGAAGCGAGATGCTCGCAAGAGGTTCCAAGCCATCGTCGAAAACCGATGCGATGTTGGTCCTCTGTGAGATATCGACCGTCGCTTAACCCCCTCTCTCTCCCGTCAACGCTCTCTTTCTCCCTCTCCTTCTGTCCACGGTGCACATAGTACGCTACACGTCCACGCGATGAGCAAACGCGTCTATCCTCCGTGTGTGCACGTGTGCGCGCGTGGCATTCGCGCGCACACTAGCTTTTGCACGGCTGGTGGATACACATAATGGCCGGTACATAGAGAGAGCGATAGCTATGTCGCTATCTCACGGCTACGTTTTCCACCGCACTCACTCTCCACCGCCTCTCTCCACGCAAAACTCTCTCTAATAGCTTTACAGCTGTGGCCGACGGAGCTTTCGCTATCGTTGGAAACTTGCACTGTCGTTCGACTCGCACTTTCGTTTGCCGCGAATTAAACCGCGATGTCACGCTATCTTCGAACTTGCGCGCCAATGATCCAATGTTCTTTTTACCCGGGAATTTTAGAGCGAATTAATAAAGATTAATTTATTCGGGAATCGATCGAGAATATTTTTTTAACGATAGAAAGAATGTTTTGGAGAATTTTTGGAGAATTTATTCTGCGTGGTATAGTCTTTTCTGGATAGTCCTTTCGTCTTTAAACGAATATATTAATTAATTTGAGAATATTTTTTCAGGGGAATAGGTGAGAATAGGAAAGAAGTTTTTTTTTTCTCTCTGATTAAGAGATTGGTCCAAGCAAAATAGTTTTTTCTGGTTTTAAATTTAAAGGGATAAAAGGTATGGGGAGCATTACCATTTTGTTAACCCTTATATCGATACCTGGGTAGCCAGGTATCCTTTTACTTAAGTTAGCATATTTTTCGCACCTGTCGTGGGAAACTTGAGCTATTTAAGGATTATTCTTTTTTTTTTTTTAGGTTCCAGGATCTCAAAAAATATGAAAAAATTCTAGGATACTTATTAAAATCTCGTTATATAATTTCGTTATTAGTAAAAATAAAAATCGTACGAATTTAATGAAATTTCATTCCAGATATTATCTAGATTAGAATTAAAAATTCTCAAATCCAACTAGATCGCCATTACACAAATCTATTATTAATTTGAATTGCAAGTTTACAATTTAAAAATTAGAGAATTATTGTTAAACAATAAAAATTATTTTTAAAATTTTTCTTAGAAACAATATGTATATAATACATATAATAATATTTTTATTTTTGCAATCCGTAAAAAAAAATTTGTTCATAAAATTTTCCTAAACCAACATACAGAATATCTTGAAAATTTTGAAGAACCATAACCATATATACAAATACTCCAAAAATTTTAGGGTACACTAGAATTCGAGATACACTAACATTCTATGCATACCGTGCGGCTTGCTACGTCAACACGTGACGAGGGACAAAGACAAATTCGACCAGTTGGGTCGAATTAACGAAGAATCGAACAGTTCCACGAATTTTCCTGAACGAGCCGCTGTGCATCAGAAATAACGACATTTGAACGAACAGGCCGTTGCCAGGAATTCTTCTCGAGAGCCATGAAAGCTCGATCCACTGGGTGTCATCTATTAACACGTCTACCTTCACCTTAACCAGATATGTTTAGAAATCTTATAATGAAAATTATTAAACAAAAATATTTTAATCTTTTGTATAAATTGTATTTTAGTTCTATTTTGTTTTAAAAATATATATTGAAAATTATTAGTCGAAAGTATTTTTGATCTTAGATCTATTTTGATCTATTATTTTTGAAATCTATGTCAGGTACTTAGATTTAGATTATCCTATAAGTAATATTACAACTAATCTAAATGATTTAATGACAAATAATTCATTATAAACATTTTTTTAAAACGAAATTAAAACAGAATAACTACAGGTTATAGTTTGTAGTGAAAAATTAAATAGATAATATGTAGATTTAATATATAGACGATTATTGTTAGAAAATTGCAAATAAATTTTTTTCCATTATGACAATACTTAACAAAGCAAAAACAATGATAGGAAAAATTTAACCGACATTAAGTATTAAATCTATCATATTTTTTAAAGCAACCATGGAATTACCGCTTATTTTTATTACAAGTAATTTTTTTAAATTCTACAACTTTTCTAAATAACATTTTCATCCATTATTTGAAATAATAAAGATATTTAAAGAACTGTACAGAGTATGCATATTCATAAATAGAGAATTTAAAAGCCAATCAGTATAAGTCACATTCTTTGAACTTGCATAATTGCATAATTCAAGAGTATCTTTATTATTTAAACATTCAATGAATAAATCAAACAAGCCACTACTAAATTACTGAAGTAGTTGCTTAATTAACTGATCAATTGAAAGTTTAACTTTAAGTAAACAGATTCTCGAACTATTGTAAATAATTTTCAAACGAGAAAGATAATTCTCAAATATCTAAGAAAAATAATGCACATACGATAACTACGAAAAAAAATATTACATTTTCATCAGTTAATAATATATTTTATAATAGCA
>NW_006263351.1:2013090-2018920 GCF_000469605.1 Apis dorsata | reverse complement strand
ATATATATATATATATTACTCTGACATACATTATCTACACATTTACATCTTTCGAAATCATATCACAAGGAAGTGTAAACTGCATATGGGTCCGTATCAATACGAACGACAAAGTAAATACCAAAGAGATTCATTTTCCACATGTTAGTTAGAAGTGACAAGACTTCTGCTCGATGTCGAAACACACCTGCGCATAGGATCAGCACACGGACGATTGAACTTTCGTGGCTATCCATAAATCTAGTCTAGACTGAATACCGCGAACTTTAGTCTTTAAAGGTTGCGGAACTCGCAGCGTTGACGACCGCGAATCTCTCTGTTCCCTGCGAAGAAACATCGTTACGAGAGAAGAGGAAAAAGTTGGAAAGAAACCGTGACACGGCTATACGTTTTGACCCTCTCGAATATAAATTGCTGCAGCCGCTCGAAAATCGATCCGTCTCGTATCGGCGTCCGGCTTGACGCGAAACTTTTCCGCTTCTTCAAGATGTTTTATCGTTTCTCCGACTCCTTTGGCCACGGATAGGTATAAATTAAAGCTATCTCGTGGATGGATTTCGATTTCCTCTCGGGAAGTATGTATCGATGTGTGTACATGCGTGTTTGAGTTTGAGATAGTTCGAATTTATGGTGTAACAGGCAAATTTGGGATGCAAGATATATAAAATACATTAAATTGCGATACAGGAGTTTAAGATTTTCGTTTTTTGGGCTAGAAAGTTTTATAGTAGTTATAAATAAAAAAAAATATAAAAGAATAATCAAGAAAGAATCTTTAAGAAATTAAAACAAAATTAAATGAAAAATTCGAATAATATAATATAATATTTGACAAATATAAGTTATGCAAGATAAAGTATGAATAAAATAGTTTTAATAAAATTTTTGATAAGCAAATATAACAACACAATCACAATAATATTTTTAATAAGCATAAAAAGTAATGGATTTCTAGATTTCAAAACAAATTTTTAAAACAAACATTTAAGGGAATAAATAAGCGATTACTTTTTTTTCATTATATCATCAAAATATAACATATCGTTAAATATTTACAAATATTCTAAAACTATTATTTATTATCAAATTAGAATGAGTTCAATTTAAATATGGAAAAATTTTCTATTGTAGCAGAAACAAAGAACAATCTTGACACAAAGTTTTATTTAGTGATAAAACATTCAAAAGAAATCAGAATATTCAACGATATTGAAAGAAATCATTATATTAGTTATCCAACTTCAAAAAGTTTCCTGATAAAACTATTTGCACCGAAGAAAATATGAAAAGCGAAAACACACAGATCGAGAAATGCACGGCGGAAGCGACGTTGCCTACATACACAGCGGGAAGCGGAACGACGACGGCACGGGACAAAATTTCGAAAAGCCGCGTCGCGGCCGTGAAAAGAAGCAGGAAGAGGGGACACAACTGGCGCCTGGTCGCGTTGTTGCACTCTCGTCGAATCGACCGTGCGCCAGAGGACCCGGGGGTTGCTTCGTGTGCGTGAGTTACGCGCAGAAAAATTCAATAGCGCGCGCGCTGCTCGCGCTAGCGAGAGTAGCGACACCGAACGATATTTCCCGTCGTCGGCACGCAGGAGCACGGCTTCCCAGAAGCGCAACGCGGACCAGCTGGCCAACAGAAAGAGAGATCGGAGATTCCGCGCGCTTGGAATTAATATTAGACGGCGACGAGTGCGCGCCATCGAAAAAACCCAGCTAACGAAACCTGCGCCGCTGTTCGGGATAAAGCCGGGGCCTTTGTGCACGAGGAATATTCTCAGCCGCGCGCATGCGTGATATACGTGGTAGATCATAGTGGCGACAAAAACTGAGATTATTAAATTTGGGAGATGGCAATTTAAATGTGGAAGGTAACAATTATCTTTAAATGAGAATATATGATGATATATTTCTGTAAAGAAAATATAAATTTTACAATTGTATAATTTATATTGTGGATTATAATAATGAAATTGAAGATTTGAATGTAAAAAGGCAATTGTTAAATGAGATTATGATAAATAATATTCGCAAGGATTTTCATATAACTTTTATCCTATAGAAGTACTATGAAATTTCATATATATCTTCATATATACATTCCATATTCTTTATAAATATCTAAATAAAACTTTAATCTATTATTGATAGTAATTGTTTGAATTTGATTGATTTAAAGATATTTGAATTTTATCAAACTATAAAAATTAAATATAAATTAAGTGAGTTAATAATAATTGATAAGAAATAGTATTTATTACCTTCTTATGGAATCAATATCAGGTAATTAAAATTATCTATTATAAAATTCAATAGCAATAATGTAGCTTATATTAGAATTATTATATATTGATATATCTATCTAATTTTATGATATGTTTATCATTAATAGACTTAATGTGAACCTTCTTATCAAATCTTATCCGATTATTAAATAGTCTATGTATTATGATAATGATACACTCTAAAAAAATACAACAAGATGCATTTTTCAAATTAATTTCATTATGTATAATAGAATATTACACAAATGTATTAATTACAAAGAATAAAGTCATTATAGATTCTTTTATACGTAATTTCTAAATTAAAATTAAAATTATATATATTATCAGAAATAAATATTAAAATTCGAATATTTTTAACCAACGGTATAAGCTTATTTACTATACCCACCCAAATTTTCGAAAGACATAAATTATTCCACGTTTACGATATACAAAGTATCACATAACTGGTGACACAAGAAAAAATGATTTTATGATATAAACAAAAAATGTAGAATAAATCTTTTTCATTTAAAAATTAGTTTTCAAAATAGAAAAATTCGTCGATCCTTGTATATGTTCTCAAAGAAAAAGAATTCAAACGATTAAAATTTTATTCTACGCTTTTCACTTATAGAATAACTTTCCTATAATTCATTCGTATCCGATCATAAAATTTTCAAACTCCAAAATTACAAACGAAAAATTCTTTCTTTTCGAATTATTTTTACACGCAGAATCACCTTCTACCCAATTGCACCATCAATTATACGGCACTCCATATTTTACCCGCAAAAATCTTTCGATCTTGGCTACGATGCATCGAGGATAATTGCCGGCGACACGTTCGTGTGTATATCTCGTCGCGCGTTCCTTTTTTTTCCAACGAGAAACGACGCCGCGGAATTCTGCGCGTCTCGTTTCGTTATTATCGTGCGCCCGTATCGAGCAGTTACGGCTGGCTCGAACTCCTTTGTTTCACTCGGCCACGGCGTCGCGCCGCGTTATCGTGACGCTGGCGAATTTCGCCTCGACGATTTTGCACGCGGCCACGCGGCACGCATGGAATCGTCGATTCGTCCCAGCCTTTAGCTCCTTCCTTCTGATACGCCATTGCTCCGAGAAAAACCATCCGTGGTGAGCCGTGGTATATGGAATGTGCAAGAGCAAATTGCTATTGGAACAGATTAATTTGAAATCTGAGAAATGGATTCGTGGAATGGAAATTGTTGAACAATTTTGAAATAGATATTTTTCTAAATTTATAATAAGGGGGGAAAAAATTATTAGTCGAGTTATTAGTCGAGTTATTACATACATGTTAGTCTAAAGAATCTGCGATATCAATTTTGTTGAATATCACTGCAAATCTCTAATAGATATAATAAAAGTATAATAGTGAATATATCTTGTATGCGATGGATAAAAATTAGTTTAAGAAAATGTTATGAAATGATTGCATGCATTTTGAAATAATATAATGAAATTATATTGAAATATAATGGAATCAGTACTTTGAGTTAACTCAATGTACAGCATATTCATATTTTATGTATAATATTGAGAATATGTAAATTACAAAAGCAATATGTGTCTCAGAAAGCAAAAATCTATTTTTGTCCATCAATTTTTATTATTTAATAAATAATGCATCGGTTTCTGTTTTTATTATGTATGAAATTGTTTCAAATTTCTTCTATTTGATATAAATTGACTTTTAAATTAATTTCTTTTTTAAATATTAGTTTGCTGTATATGAAATGATTTAATTCATCAAAAGAATTCAATATTTAAATAATTTTTTTAAATATAAAGATTTAAAGATTAAAATTAGTTAAATATAATTTAAATAATATTTTATTAATTATTTTATTATATATTTATTATTATATTTTATTATTATATATTTTATTATTATATTTACAACAATACAAATTATGTTAAAATGAATTATTATTTTAATATTAAATTTGAATATTTTTCTTATATAAATTGAGAATTCAATATAATGTATATAAAAAATATTGAATATTATTAAAAGAGTAAATAATTTATTTAGTTAACATAGAAATTTAAATTAATAAATATAAACATTAAAGTAAATCAAGATACTAATAACTATTAATAATAATCAATTAAATTAACTTTTAATTATGACATTTTCGATGCTCAAGATGTATTGAACTTCTTGAATTTCAATTAATATTTTCAATAAAGTTTTATTAAGAATTCGATTTGCAACAATCTAATAATCTAGACAAAATATATTATTATATGTGTAATAACTTTGCTCCGAACCGAAGATTCAAAAGATGCAACCGAAAAAAGAAATGAAGATAAGCATGTATATAATGTATATATTGATGAAAATATTTAAGTGGATCGTGTATCTTATCGCTCACGAAGATGTTCCATGTTCCAAAAGTTACATCAAGTTGCGTAACTCAGATATCGCGTGTCAAATGGTGTAGTATTCGTTGTAACATTTGTAACACTTCCTCGATGATTAAGATACTCCGAATAATCAACATTAATGTAATATTATAACATAATTTCTTAATATCATTTTCAACTATATCAGTAATTGTATTTTGTGTCGCACAAAGAACTATACACTAAATATTATATGCACTTTGAAAATCAAGACAATGACTACATATGTAAATTAACATACTAAAAATAAATATCGCATAGAAATTAACACTTCTCTACGAATCATTACATGCAATATTTTATGATAATATTTGTATTCATATTGTATTATAGTTATTTAATTTAATATGAAAACTTTATTCACAATTTTATGAATTTTTAGCTCATGTCTCATGTATCTATTATCAAATTATAATATATTCTTAAATATATAATAATTATACATTAGAATTATATATTAAAAGAATATAATTTAAATAAATAAATAAAATTGATTTTTACTTCATTGAAAATAAAAACTATTTTTCCATATATTCAAATATTCTATAATATTTTAAATATAAAAATATAATCAGAGATATATATAAATAAAATCAATTTTTGATTCACTCAAAAATCAATTCCAAGTTTTTCACGTTACAATGTATTCCTAAATATTCCATACGAAAGAATATTCTCAAAGATACAAATAAATAAAATCAATTTCTATTCCATTGAAAATCAATGTTAAAGATTTTTTCAAAACGAGAACATTTAAAACACACTGTAAAGACAAGAAATCGAAGTCCCACAATTTATCGAAATTTATAATATTTCTCCAATATATAAACTAATACCAAAGAAAGAAAATTCATCTCGACATAAAACAAATTTAATCCTATCAAACAAAAAAAAGAAAAAAAGAAAGATATTACAACCATGAATGATATGAGAAATTCATTAAAACAAGAAGAACGCAATCTACTCCAATCGCCGAAGAGCAGGAAGCAGGACCAGTAGGTGAACCGGTGGGAAATCGGCGCGAGTCACAGCAGGAGGGGGGTTATAATTATTATTCGGACCCGGTTCCCCTTATCTTCGTTTCCGCAGGCATAAATCCACGGCGATAAGCACGGTTTTTCGCGA
>NW_006263351.1:2010375-2011921 GCF_000469605.1 Apis dorsata | reverse complement strand
GCGCGCACCCGCGCCCGCTCGACTCTCGCGACAAAGGCTGCTTGATTCAAGGTCCCACGCACACGCGCACGCCCCTGGATCCGTACACATGCGCTCACGAATGCACGCGCTCGTCCACCAGCGGCGTGGCCAGCCAAAGTGGTGCCCCGCGAAGTGGGACTGAATATTCAGGAAAAGGGAAAGAGATCATATTGGAAGTGGAGAAAAAAATTGGAGCGGAGATTTGATTAAATTTTAAAAGTAAGGTAAAATGTTGGAAATTTATCATTTGAAGGATTATTATTATGAATTAACGGAAAATTATTTATATTTTTAAAAATTAATCTCATATTTATTTCATAGTGTATCATTTAGATATTCTTCAAATTCTAAATCTGTTTTGTTTTAAGTTTAAAATAGAACGTGAATTTAGGTTGTTAAATGATATAATTGATGATATCTGAATGCAAAATTTGAAAAAGTTGATGAGCGTGAGAATTTATTGAAGTATCATGTGAATATGATAAATTAATAATAAATGAAATCAATTAAATATAAATATCAACTAAGATTATAACTAAAATTATATATTCGAATCTTATATTAAATGAATGAATCTCAAAAAATGACAAGATTAAAGAATCAAAACCGAGTAATCGATTAAATTAACAAAATAACGATTATTAGCAGATTTAAACACAATTTAAAAAAGATTTATAACATTGATTTAACTAGAGAATGGAAAATCGATACAAAGCATTAAATTTATACTAGATATTAATAAAATTCGCACTTGAGGGAAGTTTATATGGATCGGAAGGATAAGAAATATTGACGACTGTACTGAACTTGACCCCATGAATGTTAGGTATGAATATATTATATGTAACTGGGATAACAGCATTTTGATGCACGATTTTCACTGAAGCAAAAGATAGTCTCATGCATGCTAGAAAGAAAATTGACCGAAGAACATCGAAAGGAAAACTATAGCTTCAGGCATCATAAAACGGGTATTTACTCCCGCATTAAGCAGCAATAAATAGCGAAGAAAGAGGCCGTGATAACTGACGTCATCCACTTACTCGAGTCATAACAATACTGTTTTTGTAGCGACCGATTACTAGCATCGTCGGGAATATATAACTTATTCATCCGCTGAAAGCTACGGCCTCGCATACTACGCCATTGATAACCTCTCTTCGAATGCGAGTGCATTCGCAATTATCGATTTGCCAATAACGAAAACTTTCTACCTTAAAACCGTGAAAAGGAAACAATTCAATCTTTCTCCTCTCGATCATTTATCTTAAATACTTCCATTTTTCAATTCTCTAAATTTTTTAGACTTCACTTTCTCCCGTCGCGAAATGTATATATTTGAGAAGAAAAAAATCAAGAAGAAAAATAAAATGAAAATACGGTTGAACTAACGTGGAGGTCGACGTCGTCGCCAAAAACAAGCGGGTCACTTGTTGCTGGTATGCACCGGCGTCAAAATCGTTCGGACGAGACGCAGGGACGGTCAAACAACGCTTTTACGGCACTGTGTACGGTGTTCGACGGC
>NW_006263351.1:2004992-2010245 GCF_000469605.1 Apis dorsata | reverse complement strand
AAACGCGCTCGAGTGCGCACTGATTCGCGCGAGTGCGCGCGGCTCTGCGCGCGCGAGCGCTTACGCGTGTATTCACATACGTACGTTATTCGGGCGTCGTAAAACGGACCACAGCTGGTGTTGTACCGTCCACGTAGGCCACGAGTGCACAACACATATGCACACGCACGCACGTGCGCGAGTAAGAGCGCGGGTGTGCGCATGCGCCGGTGCACTTTCACGATATGTACCGCAACCGTACGTCGTGACGACGTAACATGCGGTACACCGGTGTACGGCCGAACATACACACGAGATGAAACCGTAAGAATGAGGACAAAACGAAATAGGAAAGAACAAGAATAATGGGCAATAGTTGATGGTGACTATGTCGAAGATAATGTGTACATGTATATCGAAAAACGGCAACGATGGCATTCTTGTGCAAAGAGGTGCGTAACGGTTCGTCTAGGTGGAGGAGAATTGGTGGGGATAAGGGGGGCGGGCACACTGTTAAACCCACCCACACAAGCACATGATATCGGAAATGATATAAAATTGCGTCGAGTGCGCCGCTGATATTTAAATTGGTTCGCTAAACCACGGATTAATGCGCGCAACGACGTCCGACAGCCCACGCAGAGAGCGGACTTCGAAAAAGGGCGCATTACGAAAGGAAGAAAAATAAAAGAAGAAACTGTACCATGTACACTCCGTTCTAGGCCGATCGGCGAACGTGGATCCTTCGAAAACAACGTTTCGCCATCGATACCTGTTTCTACGTTGGACAGGTGTGCGCCCCATGTTCGCCAATACGGCTGTAAGCACCATGTATATTTCGTTTCTTTATCGGTGTCGTTCGATACTCTATACAACTGCTTCGCCCCTTCCCTTGGTTTACTTTCGTTTTTTTTTTTTTTTTGTTAGATCATGGAACATATTGTTACTGAAAAAGAACGGTTACCGTGTTCAAGACGGTTACGAATGGGTTGAAAACACGCGATAACATGAAAATTTTACGTACTACGCGTAACTGTCTTGACACGCGAACTACGATGCACAACAAAAGGTCGGTTTATTATCTCGAGAAGTCATTGCAAAATGGTTTGAATTTAGGCGCTACTACAAATCATCCAACAATTTATATTACATATAGCCCTGAGTGAATATTATTGAATCAGCCGATAAATTGCACATATACATGTCTTTCTTTCGTATTAGTTTCATGAAGACTGGAGTGACGTTATTGAAACAATTTTTTATCTACTTTTAATATTAATAGACATAACTTATAATATATATAAAAAGTAATATTAGTTATTTGTTAAACTTCTAAAGACTTGAAACAGTCATGTATTAATGATGTATTAAGAATTATTGAATCAGAATATTCGAAAGATAAAGAAAAAATATATCTTTTTCCATATAAATAAATGATATGTAAATGATATAATATAATGAAAAGTGATTGAAATCATTTCAACGTTTTTAAAAACAATGACAAAACAGAATTCTTTCCTTTCCTAACGGATTATTTAAGTCTAATAGAGATTCCAATAGATTTCAATATCGGAAAGATAATAGTACATTTATCATCGTACAAGGAAAATATTCGATAAAAATATTCCCTATTTCGTATGCAGAAGCAAAACAACGAATCAGTTCTCGAACATTCTATCTGTGAAATCGACTATCATTTTGCAGCTTTATCTAGCATACGTATATATTCGACTTTACATTTTTGACTTCAACACAAATTATTCACCAATCCTTTTTTTTTTATTCGTAATCCTTTTGACTAGTATTGGCGAGAAATTAAACGCACCGTTCCGACAGTTATGGACTGAAAGAAGCAAGAGAAAAATCGTTGGAAAAGAAGAAAAGAAAAAGATAGAGAAAAAGGGATAAAAAAGAAACAAATCCATGAAACGGGTAAAAGGGATACTGTGCGTGCCCGTAAATCTCTTGGCGCCCGTTGTTCTCGCGGTCCACGACGTTGGTTCCTTGTCCGTTCCGATCCGTTCCGCCGTTCCGTGAAGCGAGTAGGCCGAAATTCGCCCCCTCCCCCACCACCTTCACCACCGTCGCCGCCGCCACCACCCCCACGCCTCTCCGCGGCCGTACTGCGCGGCTTGCCGACACAAAAAAGAAGGAACACCCACAGGAAAGGGAACCGGAGGAAAAAAGGAAAGAGACAGGAATAAAGCGAGAGAGAAAGGGGAATTGATCGTATTCGCGACGGCGAAACAGAGAGGTTCTCCTCCGGGCTACTTTGCATTCCTGTCGTTAGAAATGCATCGTTAATTTTTGATTTCAATCGATTTTTTTCTTTTTTTGAATCAACGTATCCACAAAAATATCGATACTATGGAATCGTAGTAATTTCAACAATTGAAATAATGTGAAAATAAAAAATCATCCGATGAAAATCCATTTTTTCCTTCCAATATAAGAATTGATACAGTATGGCCGTTAAGGCGACACTTAATCCCAAAGTCGATCGCGTGTACGTCTCGATTATTATCGTATAAACTACAAATTGCACGTTATTACCGGGCTGTATTTTTCTCTACACGATATACACGTCTATACATCAGGATTAAATTGTTCGTGCTTGATCCTTGTAGTGTACTCAAACTGTTGCCACACAATATTCCACTTCCGATGCCACTGTTGGAGCTCGAAAATGACTGTTGTCGATGAAAATTTTACATACAAGAAAATGATCGAAATTTCGATGAATCATGATTTCGCACCATGCGGTTTATTATATAGATGAACACCACGCGAAATCTTGAAACACACGTTGCATACACGATATATGAAAACACTATATATACAAGAAACACGCGAGCGAAAATTCCAAGATTCAAACTTTAGAAAATCGGTTATTTCTGTTTCATTTTTTCCCGTTTTATCCACCACACAGGCAAATCAACACCAAATTCTAAACCATCGATGAACAGCACTCCGTATGTAGTCGATAATGCTGTTTACCAAAGCGACGTTTGTTCCCAGCCAGGTTAGGTTAGGTTCACGCGCAATCGAGGCAAAAACAAAATAAAAAGGATCTCTCTCTCTCTCACTCTTTCTTTCTTTACATCTACATGTATAGGTCGTAGTGCACGCGGGTTTATATAGAAGAGAATGAATGTTTAAGAACCTGTTTCCCATACACTACGCGTGGCATCAACGAACCGTCGGAGCCGAGCCTCGAAAACACCGGGAATCTCGAAGGGATGCACTTTGGCCCGTCACCCGTCTCACGACGACACAACGTGTTTTTGCCTGACGCACCGCGCGAGACTCATGAACATTCGCAGCACGATGCGTGCACGCCGTGCTCGAGGACACTACCGTGCATCGCCGCCGGCTAGCAGGAGGCGTTGACGGCAATGGTAGTGGTGGCAGCGGTGGTAGTGGTGCTGCTGGTGGTGGTGGCGGTTGCGACGGTGGTGGTGGTGGTGGTGGTGGTGCTGATGGTGATGGTGGTAGAGGTAGAGGTGGTGGTGGCGATGGTGGTGGTGGTGACGGTGGTAATGGTGATCGTGGTGGTGGTGAGATTGTGGTAGAGGTGGTGCCAATGGTGATGGCGGTGATGATCAGCGAACGTAGCAAAAAGGCCAAAACGACGGAAACGTGTCGCGGGTACAAACTTCCGCATGGTCATTCACAAGAAAAGGGATTTACATCAAGTTTCGCTTTCGTTGATGTATATATATCGTTTACAAATGTCTTCGAATATCATCACGAGTGTGTATTCAATCAGAATACTTTCATAATCAGTGTCAACAATAATACTTCTGATAATGACTAAAAACATGATGCAATAATATACATATAGTATAAGCGATTAGAATGCATCGTTCCTATCGCAACGAATTCATACCGGGCGCATCGATAGATCCACAGAAACGTTAGCTTAGCTCGCGTACATACTTACCCTTCTCCTTCTCCTTCTCTTCGGTTTCTTCGGTTGGACGAGCTGTTTCTCTCTTTGTCTTTCGACCAGCACACGTCTAGCTCTGTCTTCCGCGCGACGCTTCTCTTCCTCCGGCGCTCTCTCGCTCTCTTTCTTGTATTCTCTCTCTCTCTCCGTTCTCCTACTAGTCGACGAGTAGCAGCAGCAGCCGCCACGCGAGCAAGGGAGAAAGGAGAGAAGCAGAAAGAGAGGGAGGGAGAGAGGGACAGAGGAGAGAAGAAAGGATAGAGAGGGAGAGCCGAACGAAAGCGAGAGTGATCCTCCGTGCTCTCTCCCTCTTGCTGCACACTCCACCCGTCCGGTCGCCCTGTCGCCGTCGTTGCCGTTGTCGTAGCCGCGGATCCACTACTGCCACTACCGTTGCCTCTGTCTTGCCGGCGTTACATTCCAAATTTTTCTTCGATCGGTCGCCGTTACGTCGACCTCGGGGACGCTAAAAACGAACGTTCATCCACGATCACCGATAATATCGACACGACGAAACGAAGGAACTCTGGTCGCGGGAACCGTTTGACACTGTTTTTACCGTGTTTGTTCTTCTTGCTAGTCGTGTTCGTATCCTGTCTTTTCGATTTGTTTTCACTACGAGCTTTCGCTCTTTTACTCCACTGTTTCCCCGTTTCGTATCACCGTACGTATACATATACTCTTCGATCACCTTGTTGTTCCTTTTTATCAATAACACACTAGACGATCGAAACGACGAACCACGAGTAGGACATGCACGTGTTTTTACAAATGCCGTTCAAAATACGTGTCCCTTCGATAGATTATAAACGGCAACACCGTTCTTTTTCATTCCTGTTCACCAATCACACGAATCGTCGCACATCGATCGAGAAATCACCTACAGCCAGCGTCGTCTTTTAATATTCCTGCTCTAACTCACGCACGCTCGCGAACGCACACACAAGCACGCACGCACATCATTCCTCCCTTTCTCACTCTCTCTTTCTATCTTTCTATTAGCTCACTCGCTCACTCACTTATGCTTTCTTTCGTTTCCTCTTGCGCTCCCTCATTCGTACAAGTTCGAAGCTTCATTCTACGTGCGCACACCATGTATCTTGGCCGAATAATACCGAGAAGCACGCAACACATATTTACGAGATAAAACGTCGCCTGGTTTCTCGTAGACAACGTATCAAAACACTATATACCTTTGGTTCGGCGGACTGTCCCGTGGTGAGTGTGCTCGCCGCGCGGTGACTGTATGCTCCAAGAGTATTCTTTGTCCGTGCAGAGTCGCAGCTGCCCGCGTTTCGGCCGTCGGTCGTGATTCGGGCTTGTTC
>NW_006263351.1:2002841-2004699 GCF_000469605.1 Apis dorsata | reverse complement strand
TCGGGTGTCATCCCGTTCGTCATGGCGGGAACCCAGGATATACCCAGGACCATCGGTGGAAAGGGAAAGGGAAAGGGAAAAGGGAAAGGGGAACTCGAGCGTACGTTCGTGCACGTCTCTTACTCTCCCTCTCTTATTCTCTCCTATTGGCGTGTACGCGAGAAAAAGCAAAACGAGACGGTAACGGAGAAAGAAAAAGAGAGCGTATGAGAGAGAGATGCGAATGAGTTAGTTGACCGAGTACAAGACGAAGTACGAAAGATTTCGATGCGTTCCTGGAGTGGGGGATGATCGGCGGGCGGGGCGGGGAGATAGAAGCACACGCAAGCGCAATAAACCGGGCTGCAACCCCTCGTGCGATGCCTAAGCAACAAGGGGATGCTGCGAACCTGCTTCGACCGAAAGCCAAGCTTTCGCCTTCTTCTGCTTCCTCCTCTTTTTGCTCGCGCTCTCCTAGTTACATTCTTCGCAAACTCCTCGGATCGCTTGCGAATTAAGTAACGATTTTCTTCCACTAGCTAGAATATACTACAAAAATATTATTCCCTTTTGACAAAATATTTTTCCAGAGATAATACAATCTATTTGTACATTCAATCGTTCTTTTATATCTTATAAGATTGTTCGATTTACATAGTTTAGAAATATAAATCTAAGTTTAAGTATATCATTTTCTATTTATTTTATCAATCTTTACAAAATTTTAAAAAGAGAAAAGTCATATCTTATCTTTTTTAAACATAATTTTTATAATATATAATTATAAGTGATCATTTTTTTCGCATTATTACCAAATACATCTTCATTCCCGGGTTTATTCAAACAATATTAACTCCTTCAGGACCACACCAATGTCCGCCTCATGGTCGTGCAGGTCACACTGACAGCGGTCGCGCGAAGGGTTAATCGGGGTTCGGTAACCCAAATTTCGGAACGAACGCCCAGCCACAAAGCGGGCGAAGAGGACACGGGGCGTTTGTACGCGTGTCGTACGCGCGACACCTCCTTTATCTTCGTGGTTCTCGGCCCGTGTGGGACAAGGAAGGATCGAGCCCCGGAGAAGAAGGGTTGTAGCTCGGTCCATAAGGCCGAGAAGTCGTTGATATCGAATCCGAGAGGCTCGTCGAAATAAATCGTTAGCGACTATGAGGGGGGGAAACGGTGGAAGAACGTCGTATCCCACCGCTGGGATTGGTCTGTGCGAGTTCCGGGATAGCGAGGCCACGTTTTACGAGCTTTTTTTACGAGTCCCGGAAAAGAAAGTCGGTAGTCTCGCAAATTGAAGACTAATTCCACACAGAAGTGTGTCGATTTCGTTGTTATTTCGGAAAGAAAATTATTAGCAAATTTGAAGCTTCTTACCTTCTTTGCCTTCTCGATTTTTCGAAGAATTTTCGATTGGATTTATGTTGAATGATTTAATGAGATAATCAAAATCAAATTCAAAATTAATTTCATGCAATGTATCGATCGGGAAATTATTTCGAGTAGGAATAGAGAATTTCGCAAATTTGAAGTTTTTCGTTCTATTTTTTTTCGCTTTTCGAAGAATTTTTGGATTCGATGATTTATTAGGGTTTCCGTTGTCCGTTGGCAAGCCATTACATGTTTAGTTAGATCCAAGGTGTTGGTAATGTTAGCTGTGCGTGTCTCGGATACGGGCTGACTTTTTTTTTTTTTTAACAAATACCTCGGTGACTCGTGATGGGTGCGGGTACATTCAGTGATTTTTAACCGCAGTAAACTGAGAAAAATGTGTTTAATTCGAATGAGTAGATCGTGCCGGTTAAATGCGATTCTTTTTTTTACGAAAAATCTTGAAAAATAATTTCGAGAACGGACTCGTTTGGCTTATTGT
>NW_006263351.1:1998581-2002629 GCF_000469605.1 Apis dorsata | reverse complement strand
AAAAAAAAAAAAAATTGAGAGATCAATCGAGCATTTCACGTTTTACTTTACTTTGTCATACTTCCATGAAAATTCTATTTATACTGCGTTTGAACGAGCACACTGTACCGGAAAAGGGTCTACATTACGCCTGAGGTTGTTTTTTTCCGATATACAAATTCTGTCGATGGGGTCGCTGCGATTGAATTTCCTGATAGATATTGTCAATCTGAAACCGAAGAAATTGCTCGAACCATTTTCGAGCAAGCATTTGTGAACGATCATTAACAGAATAGAAATCCTTCCATCGATATCGATACATATTTTTTCTTCTCGATGATTTTCTATTTTTCTCCTTTTTTCATTTCGTGGAGTGACAATAATTGTGATAAATTGAAAAATAAATTATCCTTGACCTGACATCTCTTTCATTCAGATGAAGATAACCATTGGAACTATCGAAATTCGAAACGGTTGAATCTCGTCAATTCTGCAAGAAAGAAAAAGAAAAAGAACCAAGGATGAATAAACCGAACGAAACCGTTTATAACATTAAATAATATTATCAGTGTGGAAGATTGTTTGCGACGATTTTCCCATGCGAACGTATTTATATCTAGAACACTTCAGGTAAACCAAGATCTAAAGCAGAACGTCTGTTCAAAACGAATGATGCTGGCACCTTGCTTCACGATTAACATAATAATGCTCGACGTATGCAGATATAAATTAATGCGTATTCTTCTTGAAAGGGTCGGCAACAACGCGATGGCTTGTACGGGGATGACAGGAGATGCATCCTTCCCTCTCGTTTCTCAGGAAGAGAGTGAACGGTAACATCAATATCGTGGCGCCCACGAAAGGAAACGTGCACAAGAGACATTCAGATTTCTTTGACGTATATATCTGTATCGTTCAATTGCTTTTGAAATATCCACTTTTAAGCTAATTGTTTCAAAGAAAATTGTACAAATTTTATTTACAACAAATTTGATAAAAAAATAATGAAATGAATATTCTATTGAGATAAGGAGGAATACTCGTAGCACGTTCGAATCAATTCTCATGTTTGAAACAATTCCAAGATTATGGAGATTCGAATCACTTGGAATATAATTCTAGAGCTATAGAAAATTGATAAAGAACTTGCGAGAACTTGAAAATCTTGATAATCTTTGAGAATTTTGAAATAGCGTTTCTATACATACGCAATAGAGTGAGATCGATAATACAAATTGACACAGTTGTATGTATTCAATATATTCGAGGTTTTATTACTATTCTTGCTATTCTTTTCTACGTTCAATTCGATTTCTATTTTACAAGAAATCCATTACTTTTAAAATAAAAAATTTCTAAACGATTTTAAATTACTTCGAATTGATTCAAATTTTTATATTACATTCGTAATTCTTTCTCATCCATATTCTTACAGTTTTTGTCACATAAAATATATTTTTATCTTATATTATTGCGAGTCATTAATCATAGTTCATTCAAAATACAATTCAAAGTATTTTAAATTCTTATCACGATTTAATTCCAATTTCTCATTTCTATTTAACAAATTCATGAATTAGAGAACGTATCTCTTGTCACAAAATATGTCCAACTACCGTTAGAAAAACCACGAAAAAGAAAGGACGCACGATCTTCGTATCGTGAGTTATGTTACTATACCAAAAAAAAAAAAAAAAAAAAAAAAAGGATTCTGAATCGACGTGGCCTTCGATATGACGTATAAAAGAGGCCGAAAAGACAAAAAGATGAAATAAGAGCGGGAAGGAGGAGAGGGAAGGTCGTAACCGACGGTGTATATTTCATCGAAAGCGCGCGGAAGGTATTGGCCACCGGGAATCATGGATCTCCGCCGAGCTACGAAATTCACCGGAACAGATGCGACTTCGACCCGATACAATGATGCCGAAATAAATCAGTTTATCGAGACCAGGTAGGTGGGAACTATACCTACACTGGTCCATACGAGGCATTGTATGCGTTACGCCTGATCAGTGGCTCTCAATCGTCGCCCAACGGAGGCGTGGAAAAGTAAGAAGGGGGAAGGGGAATGGGAAGTTTTAACTCGCACGATAAACGCGCGAGGCGCTTCATCTCGAAAGCGTTCCTTTCGTGAGAGAGAAAAAACAGAGCTTCGAGACGAAGAATCTCTCCTTCAAAGGGACGTTTTTCGCTTTTTTGTTTGCTTTAAATGCCACTTTCCAGTGAAAAACACTGCGGGTAAACGTTTCTCTCGCGGGACAAGCTGATAATCGGGCTTGCGGATTCTTTGTTTTTCGTGGCTCGAGGAGGGATACGTCGTAACGCGTTCTGCGCTCCCCACTCGCGCCTCTCCTTCGTTGTTTCATTGTGAAAAGATAAAGTATGAAAGAGTATTTAAATATTTTTCTTTATCGATTTTGTCGCGAGATTTAAAGAGGCGAACGAGAGAAGAAACGATGAATCGATTTCGAAAATACGCTTCTCTACCTGATTTAGCTCGATTATTCGGTGTACGGCAAAATCCGACAGACTGATCTTATCTGTCCCCTGGATTCTTTCCAATATCGATCCGAACGGGCCGTGAAGTAGCAGCTGCTGAGCTCATCGCAAACTTCATTAAGATCGAGTATCATTTAATAAGTTGGAAAGCAGCACAATAACCAGTGCGTCGCGGTATTTGGTTTCTTTTCTTGAATTACCTTACCCTTCGAGTATTGATATCAATTTCATCGTACGTACAGCAAGGAGACAAAAGTTTTCGTGCGTATCTTGCACGAGCTCGATTAATGAAATCTTGCTTTTAATGAAATTTTGTTTATATGGATAATAGCTTGTAGATAGGTGTACCTATTTTCGAGAGAGTTTAATCAATTCTCAAGTGTTTCTTTCGAGTTGGATTAAAAAATATTCAGGTTTTAATGCTTTGTTATAAAAGTCTTATTATAAAAAATAGAAAAAAAATGCTGAAACTTTGATTTCATTTTTTTTCTCTCTTTCCTTGATATTGCATTAAAAAATAAATTATTTCAAACTGTAATTTTTCATTATTACAGTCTACAAACGTCCAAAGTTTCGTTAAAATGAATTTCTTTGTATTTAATGTATAAATATTTTTGTCTGGTCACAAAATGTTAAAGTTCCAATGTTTTCTCGCTTCTTTACAGTAAAAAATTTTCTAATAAAAAATAGAATTGTATTCAAAATAAATTGAAAATTTTAAAGATTAATTTCAATTATTCAAAGTTTCTATCGAGAAAAGAATTATCTCGTACAAAACCTTCATTAAAATCTTTGGATTACATTTCTTTATAAGATAACGTACGAATACTTTTATCCCGTCACAAATTCACATTTTTAATATTCATTCTGTTATAAAGTACTTTTGTATTCAAAATAAATCCAGAAAATTTTAACGATTCTAAGATGATCTCCTTCCTAGATTTTTAATCAAAAAATCAAAAACTTTTCTATTAGAGTTAACTCCCTTATAAAATAATATATACTTTCCAAAAATCTTCTACGTTCCCGCGAGAAAATTTCCCGTCCGATTTCATGGAAAATCCTCCGGGGCCTTTGCACGGGATTTCCAGGCCCCCCTGTGAAAATCCGGACAATCTCGTCGGTTTTTAATTTGCTGCAGTCGAGGCTGCTGCTCGCTTCGATGTTGCAAAGCGCGGTCATGGCCCCGTGTACCATGTGCACATGGGACGACGAATACAGTGGCAAAAGCAGCTGCACAAGATTGTGACACGCGTCTATTGTCGGTGTTCCGTGGCATCGAGACATGAAAAATCGCTTCCCCCACCGCTCCCCCTATTCGGCTTGCCCGGCTTCTTCATCGCATCGGGGATGTTCACCTGGACCACGACGCCGTTTTTGGGAAAAGCCGAGCCTCGATGAACCGGGGATAAAGTGAAAACTTAACGTTTTTGTATCTCGCGCATGTCAACGCGCACACCGTCATTTATGGAACAATATCCGTGTGAACCGGCATCGAATTCCTTTTCGATTCGTATCGATCCGTTTATGCAATCACAGGATCTATTAAATTTTTGCGAGCGAAGATATT
>NW_006263351.1:1996524-1998433 GCF_000469605.1 Apis dorsata | reverse complement strand
ACAATTGTTTGATTTTAATTCTGTGAATCAGTTGTTTGAATGTGTCAAAGAAAAATGTAAAGAATAATTTAATTAATATAATAATAAGAAAGGAAATTATTAGAAAGAATATATTTCGTTTGGAAATTTTATTTTAAGAAATAGTTTGTTGGTTATTATCAGTCTTCAAGATTCTTCAAGACCAACATGTTTTTATTATAAAAAACAATAAAAATAAATGTTTAAATAAATATATTTTAAATAACGAATATTTTTTTGATATATTTTTTTCAATAATAAATATCAATTAAATAATAGTATTAAATTTTATTGAATTATAACATATTATAATATGCAATCACAGGATTGAGATTTATTAAATTTTTGCGAGTGAAGACATCNNNNACAATTGTTTGATTTTAATTCTGTGAATCAGTTGTTTGAATGTGTCAAAGAAAAATGTAAAGATTAATTTAATTAATATATTAATAAAAAAGGAAATTATTAGAAAGAATATATTTCGTTTGGAAATTTTATTTTAATTCGAAATAGTTTGTTGGTTATTATTGTGATCTTCCAAGACCAAAATTTTTTTATTATAAAAAACAATAAAAATAAATGTTTAAATAAACATATTTTAAATAACGAATATTTTTTTGATATATTTTTTTCAATTATAAATATCAATTAAATAATAGTATTAAATTTTATTGAATTATTACATATTATAATAAAAATGCAATCTTTATAGTCTAGATCATAGATTCACTTCTCTTTCGGATAGCTTTCATTGAAATAGCCTAGACATAATTATTGACGAATTCTTATATATTTTATTTCTTTCTTACGTAAAAATATATATATATACATGTGGATTAAATAATTCGATTTTTACGAATTCTAAACAAATTAATATATAGTTTGAGAAAAATAATACTATTTGCAATAAATTTGAAATAATGGTACAAAAAGGTTATCTTTATTATAAAATTAAGGATTTCTTTTTTAACTAAATAAATTATACATAAATTTTTTAATACATAAATAACTTTTTTTTCAATTCTTCTGTTTTTTTTTTTAATAAAAATAATTCTGAATTTTCTAATATTAATTTTGTCTAATTCTGGTAATATTGTTACCAATTCTAATTTATTAAATATCTTATCTCGTATTAAATATACAATATATAATTTCAAATTTAAATTTTCTTTCCAATAAAATTTATTATTAATCTTAATAATAATATTAATCTTATAATAATAAATTTATTATTAAATCTTTGATAAATCTTCAAGAAATAAATTCATCAACGATGATCGAAGCAAGCAAGCGAGATGAAAATGAAATTGAAGCTGGAACGGAAGGCTAACTACCGACATAACAATCGGGTGACAAGATAACCGCGAGGTGGCGAGTCCATCGCGCTCGTTTTCACCTAACCCTCGCTTGATTTTCCACCGCAAGGGGTGGTCAACGGCTCGCTGCTGGAAGAAAAGAGCATTTAACCCCTTTCCGATAGGGCACGGCGTGGCATGGCGGCCAATTCAGTGGCAGGCTACTTCAGTGAAGAGGGCACGCGCTAGCTATCCCGACGGAACCCTGTCTCGTACCAACCTAAGCGCCAACCCCTGGCACCCTCGCATCGGGGGCACACCGTGGACGAATTCACTGACTTTTCACCGGTCACGACACCCTCTTTCTTCACCCCTTGGCGCAAGGTGCCTCCACTCGATGTCGTTCCGACGGATTAACGAAGAATGTTGCTATTGTGCACGCTCGATTAAGTTGCGGGTTCGGTTGGGGGCGATGGAAGATCGGCCGAGTGAATATTCTAATTAATGAATTTCCCCGTGAAATTAGCATAGGGCCCCCTCCTCCCCCGTGCAAAAATTATTCCCACCGCGTGAAGTTTTTAATTTCTTCTCAGCGT
>NW_006263351.1:1993550-1996268 GCF_000469605.1 Apis dorsata | reverse complement strand
TTTTTTTTTTTTTTTTTCTTTGATGAAGAAATAAGTAAAAATGGAACGATATATTTTTTTTCACGAGGAAATTTATATGATAGTGCAAGCCTGTAATTATATATAGGCTTCGTTCGAGGTTTGGATTTTTTTTTTTTATTTTCGTCGTATCATGTGTAAAATAATTTCATAAATAAAAATAATACGTTGATTTTTGCATATATTTTATATTTGATATAGAAATTTCCAATCGCAAATGCTGTATAGTAAATTGTGGTTTTTAATTAAATCAATGTGTAATGCTTTTGATTTTTCGAAAGCCAATTTGCTTTTAATTTTTTATTTTATTATTTTCGAAATAAATACTTGATTTAATAAAAAGAAATCAAGGAATAATTTTTATATCTGACAATATTCAATATATAATTAGTACACGATAAATTGGAAAATTTCTTCGTTTGAAAAATATTTAAATTCTTATTAAAATTACTTTTTCTTTTTGATTCATTTTTTTCAGTCATATGTTGCATCATAATATATCGAATAATACACTATGAATAAAAATGCATGTATTCTAATTGAGCGTCTTGAAGAAAATCAAATTTGAAAAAATTCGTTTGACATTATCGACATATAATTTATACAATTTGATAATCAAGCTGCAATATATTGTAATACGTTAAATAATTGTTAAAGATTGATCAAGAAAACTTTTAAATACATTTTTCTCGAAAATGAAACATCCTCCAATTCTTTTCATTTTTTATTTTTCTCAATCCATACTATTCGAAGTATAGACCTTATTTATATCTAGACATTTTTTTTTTAGCTTATTTAATCATAAATCATATTAGAGATTGTTTATAAATTTACGCGTATTTGATTTAATTTTCAAACTTATTCTCTCTCAAAAACTCCGAAACAATTTTGTTATTTCTCGCATTCATCTCTCCGATTTCACTCGTACAACGAATTTTGACCCACCGCGCGTGTAAATCTTTTCAATATTGAACAAGCTGAAATATATTCCACAGCTTATTTCCAAAGTTCTTTTCCTTTTCTCACGAATCACGCCGCTTTTGTACGTTCGAGATCCATAAAGAATGTATCGAATCGCCGCATTTCAGGTTACAATTAATGCCACCGGTCCGTTAGTATCAGGATCAATATTTTCTCATACTTAGGCCGGCTCATCGTTCAACGTGAACATCTGCCGTGCCCGTGGCCCACGGGGCACATGCACCCCGTCCGGTCGCGAGCTACACGGACAACTTCTGTGCATTGTTCCAGCTTCGATTGATGCCCATCTTCGTTTCCACACCTTCTTTTATCACCTTATCGTGTAACCTATGATATCCTTTTTAGCAAGGCAAATATATTTTTTCAAATTTTTATAAAATGTGTAAAATATTTCTTAATAATATTTCTTGATAAATAGAGAAAAAGATCGAGTGTATAGTATAGTTAAAATTTTTATCTATAAATTTGATTACGTTTACGTAAATGGATGGGATAAAATAATAGTGTAGAGAGCATTTTATTATAATCGTGAAATTATTTCAGAGATCAAAAGTAATTTTATTTTTAATATTTTTGTTAACTATACGTTATAATAGTATTCTTCGTATTCTTCTATTATAATATCTTTTTAACTATAATATATAGCATTGAAGTTACTTATTTCATTTTTAAGTTATTGCCTGTAAGAAAAAAATTCACGAAGATTGGAGTTTAATTTAATATAAATTAATATAAATCAAAATTTATTTTGTTTTAGGAAAGGATAGTACAATGTAGTGGACAAAAAAAATTACTTTCTTTAAAATATTTTTGTAATGAGAATGAAAAGCCAAAGACAATTTTTATAGATTTTGCATATGTAAAAAATTTTTCTGTTCTCAAATAATTGAACTTCATTAATTTGTTTTATTGTATTTATGCTATTATTTTGTTCTATTTTCCAGATAAATAAATTTATAAAAAAAATATAATTAATCTTCTTTCATATTATTAAGAAAAAAATATTTTTTATAAAATATTTACAGTCAAAATCTTTGTAGATTTTAGCTGAAAATCTAATAAATTAAATTATCAAATACTAATAACAAATTCTCTTTTATATAAAGTATTATGAATATATAAAATATAATAGGCTATATATGTAAGAATTTTTTTATTAGCAAGATATCATTTAAGAAAAATTATCAATCTTTAAAATTTCGATATATTTTCATTTTTATGAATATAATTTTGTAATGATCCGAAACAGAGCAAAATTTTATATATCATATGATATTCAAGTTTTGATACTATGTTATACACAAAACTTTTCTATTTTATAATCAAAATTTCTGGATTTTTACATAAAAAATTTTTTTATAAGTTGACAAGTACAAATACCTTCGTGATTGTTTGACGTGCCTATACCCAAGGAAACAAGGGCAGAGAAACGAAACCCTTTCCCCCATAAATCCCGAACAACAAACATCGACGTCATAAATTTTAATAAACCCCGTATTCACGCGATAACAATTCCTAGTAAACGCGTAAATAATCGGGGCCAATTTGGATCACGATTGTTTCTCCTTGGACCAACACCAAGAATCGGTTCGTCAATCACACAGTTTTGCCCACATTTCACACACGGTTGCCACGTATGGGGCAGGTATCCCCTAAAAATTAGCCGGTTGGAAGGCATAGGTCGATGATTTTTTCAGGGTTCCCAGTGTGTCAACAGCT
>NW_006263351.1:1990171-1992361 GCF_000469605.1 Apis dorsata | reverse complement strand
GTGTATCCAGTCAGGCGATAATCGCGGTTAATTGCGGATGCGTACGGTGTGGATTGACGGGAGGGGGGGATGTGATAGGTAGAGTATATAGATTTGACGATAATCCATTCGATGGGTGGGGTACAATGGTTTTGGGTTAAAAATTTTAGAATATAGAAAAGGGGGGAGGGAGGGATTGAATCGTCGAGTTTCTGGAATTTGTCTTATGATTATTTTGGAACGCTAGTTAAGAGAGAATTAAAATTGTGCTCGAGTTGCACGGTAAATTTTGTATGGGAAAAATGAAATCGACATAGGATTCTGTGAAATGTGGATATTTTTTTTTCAAGATATTAAATTTAAGTAAATTTATGTAGATAGTGGTAAAGATTTAATGTTGGGAATGGAAATGTATAATATAGATTTTCTACTGTGGAATCTTTATATTTCTGAAAAACGAATAATAGAATAATCAATTTTCAATTTTGAATCGTTCTGAGTTCAAATGAAGTAAAATTTTAAACAGAAATTTAAGCTTTATTGGTATATAAAATTATGCTGGTATAAAAAAAGCGAATGAGAAATTTATAATATCGAGATATTTTCTTATTAAAAATATATGGCGGATGAATATAAGTTAACTCGATTCCAAAGTGTAATTAAAAAAGTGTTAATAAACCTAATAGAAATCGTACAACTCCCATGAAAATCTCTGGGTACAAACTTCAGGAAACCTTACAGAGTCCCAAAACTCCAAATACAGTACGAACTGCTAAAATTCATCATTCAAGAAGAATCAAATAACATTTTATGAAGTAACATTAATTATAACAAAGTAATAACAAAGTATAACATTAATTATAATAAGTAACAAATAATTATTTAAAACTTGTACGAAAATTATAATGAATTATGTGTATAACATTCTTTTAATTTTGTTCTTCGTTTTACGATTGTTTTATTGTTTTATATATGCACTCTTTCGATTACTAAATTCAATAACGTATTTTATTAAATAAGTATGAAGTAAAAAATTATATATAAAAGAAAATTTTAATAAATGAATGTTATATTAATAAGTTATAGTATCTCATAAACATTAATATATAATCTCGTAAACATTAACATAGAAAAATTTTCTAGATAGATTTTGATTACTATATTTGATTCTTTATAATATTGTACGAAATCGTATGCATACACGATGGTTGAAATTTTTTTTAATAATAAGTATTCAAAATAATAAAGAAAAATATTTTATAATTAATATATATATTAATAAAAATTTTACATATATGCACAAAATTAATTAATAATAAGGATACGCATGTTTATTTTTTCAAAATATTATTATAAAAAGTATTATAAAAAAATAAAATGAAGAGAAGTTTTCTTTAAAGCTTTAATATTTTTTTCTCGTAAAGAACGAATTTTTAAATATATTTGAGATTTTAAAATAAAATTTTAAATAGCTAAAATTTTAATGCTCTTTATTATTTCTTTATAAAATTATTCTCAGGCAAAACTGAGAATTCAATATATATAAAAGAATGTTGAAAATTTACAGTTTAGATTTTATTTTTTCAAAGAAATTTTCTGCCGAAAAAAAATTGTACGATATATAATATGTATTTCAATATAATATAAACATAAACATATTTACATACAATACATACATACAATATATTTATATACAATTATCTTCGAAATTTGAGTTTATAATATCTACGCATTTATCATTCACCATTTCTCTAGCAAGTTTTCGAATAATTATATACATTAACAAACTACATGCATTACTGTTTTTATTCTTTATTTATTATTATTATTACTTTTTATTATTATTATACACACCATACAAACTTCTATCCAACTTCAAATTTTCCGCATACTTTCGTGATCTACCGCATCTTACAGTCATATTTATCATTTCTATAAACTTTCGAATAACTTTCATATATATATACTCTTTTTAATTCTCTACCTTTTTCTTTACTCTACATTATACACGCCATTAACTCCTATTAAATATTAGATTTTCTCCTCCTATATGTATTTATATCATTCAACCTTTCGAATATACTTTCGCATACGGATTAACTATACCCATTACCCGTTTTTTCTAATACCCATTCCCTCGTAAAAAAAAAATTGAACGTAAAAGGAAAGGCAAAAGTCGGTTTGCACGGCGGCCAACCAGCTAGGCAAGTC
>NW_006263351.1:1986622-1989997 GCF_000469605.1 Apis dorsata | reverse complement strand
GCGGGCGCGCGCGCGCGCGCGCTCTCCTACCTACGTCCCTTCTTCTCCGTCAGGAGGTTCGTCTCTACGCACTCGACTCGACGCACCGTCGAGCGGGAGTCTGCGATCAATGCGTGGCACTGGCACCGGTCGTCATGGTAACGGTGCGCGCCACGCACAGCGAACGAACGATCCGCCTCGATCGTGCGTAAGTGCGTGCTCGCGTAGCCCCGCTGTACCCCGTGCGCTCGCGCCCGCGCTCCCCCACCGTCAGGGGTGCGTGCCTGCGGGCGTGCCCGCTCACGCTCCCGCGTCCGTGTGTGTGTGCGCGCGCGCGCGCGCGTAAGGATCCAGGTTGAGGTTTTTAGAAACGCACTCGAGGCGCTCTACGAGGCGGCGGAAGCTGCGAGGTCGCGCAACCTGCGTTTCGCGAATCGAATGATTTCTTTTTTTTCTTTTCTTTTTTTTTTCTTGTATTCGCCTTTGGGAATATGCAGGAAGTGTGTACACCGGAGGAGATGGATGAGAGATAGGGTGGTGGGGTATTTTTTTGGGCGGTGAATCGATCCTTTGTTGATCGTTTTGTTATTCGGTTTGAAATTCGACGGAAAAGAGTGTGTAGAGAGGCAGATGTTTTTTTTTTTTTTTTTTCCGTTTTTGTTTTGGAAAATTTTTTTTTGGGGTTTTTTAAAGTTTGATTGGGTCTTTTTTTTTTTTTTTCCCGTTTTTGTTTGGGAAATTTTTTTTTGGGGTTTTTTAAAGTTTGATTGGGTCTTTTTTTTTTTTTTTCCCGTTTTTGTTTGGGAAATTTTTTTTTGGGGTTTTTTAAAGTTTGATTGGGTCTTTTTTTTTTTTTTTTTCCGTTTTTGTTATGGAAAATTTTATTTTGGGATTATTCAAGATTGAATTGGTACTTGTTTTCTAATTGTATTTAAGATATTATTTTTGTTTCTTGGAAGATTAATTTTAGATTGGTAAATCAAGTTTTTAATATTCTTCAGCATTTCGCACGTTAATAGGATTCATCTCTTGGTTGTGAAAATAAGGAGGAAAAAAATGTTGATGCAATTATAATTTGTTATCGGTATTTTTAACGTTGTAAACGATATTACTTGTAATAATACGATAGTACTTGTAATAACATTTCATATTTATTAATATTATGTTACTTTCTATTTTTTTTTACTGGATTAATTTATACCATAATAAAGTTCATTTATCGATACAACTGTCCAAGAGGGGAATGGACTCCAAAGAGACAATCGACTAAATATGTTGAAGAATATTGCTGACAATGAGCTTTATGATAGAAGATGTTTTAGTAATTCATGGACTAAAGTTGAAATTCCCAGTAAAGGAGAATGTAGTGACGTTTGTCATATATCACAATGCAAATGTTCAATTTATATGTTGATATTGTATTAAATCGAGACAGTTATGTTCATATCAATATACAAAAAGCAAATATTTAAATAAAGAAATGTTTATTTTTAATTTAACTAATTCAACTAATTACTGTATCGTATAAAATTTCATTTTTATTTCTTCATGAAATATAGAATTAAGATTCTACGTTTTATTTACCCGAAATATAAACGTTCTTATATTTTTTATATAGATAAAAATTAAAAATTTAAAACCAAATTCTTTGTTTTTGTAATTATTAAAAATATTAAATTAATATTAAAATACATTAGAATAGATAATGATATACTTAATGATATATTGAATTTATATTTATTATTTATTTAAATTATTTATATTCATGTTATATAAAATATAGGATTATTTTTAAAAAATTATGATTATAAATTATACCAAATAATTAAAGCAAAACTTTAAATATTTCCTCGCAAATTATTTTATTCGACTTATATTACTGAAAACATTTCTGAGAATATTGTAACGAAACAGTTAAAGGCGTGTTTCTTTTTAGGAAATAGAAATGGATGAGAAAAAACAAGTATCTTGATGAATATACTTGTTTTGGTTCTTGAATTTCCAAGAATTTGAGATCTGCTATTTAGATTTAAATTATAAAAATTCATTGCATCGATATGATTTCGAGTGTTTTGCTAAAATTTTTGTAAAATTAAAAAGAAAAAATATCTTTTAAAAAATTTCAATAAGCGTTTCAATGATTTTTTTATCGAGAATAAATGAATAAATGAAATTAATTAATGAAATAAAATTTAGTAATTCTACGATAAAAAGCACTTTTTAAAACGTTTTAAAAATTTTGAGTGGATTATACTGGAACTGCAACTTTTTTACAAGCAATAAAATGCATATACTTATAAGAAAAATATACACGGAGTAATCAAAGTTCATGTTTAAAACTTACATTTTCATAAAATTTACCTACTAAGATAACTAATTAAACTTATACAATCAACTAAAATAAATTTTTCAAAACATTCAATCCAAAATTATCTAAGAAGCATAAAAAATTTTTCTATGAATCACTATTTGAAATATAATAGAATTCCACTTACTTATGAATAAGTGCATAAATTTTTATGATTACATTGTTTATACAATAAAAATCTTATTCAGCTTCGTTCAAAGAATTTCACGAATTTCACATTTTCACTAAATAATAAATAAAGATAAATATTTCTAAATTTGAAAACAATTTTATAACTACCTAATACGTAATAAATTAATTCTTCACTCGTATATACTGAAATACTACCACATTTCTAATTTTTTATCATGTTATTATATTAAAATATTCACGTAATAAAATTTCGTTCCCCATACAACGGAATTCATAATATAATCAAACCTTTTACAAAAAAAAAAAAAAAAAAAAAAGAAGAAGAAACAGCCTTACGATCCGCTTTAACCTGCAATTTTTACTCCATATGGAAATCAGAATTGCGAGTATCGCACGATTCGATCTAAAATATAATAAAAGCCTACATTTACTTGCAAATTCGAAGAATCAAGAATCTAGGTCTGGATCCTGCCTTGACACGTACCTCTGGCGTTCTATATAAAAAAAGAGAGAAAGCAAGAAAGAAAGAAAGAAAGAAAGAAAGAAAGAAAGAAAGAAAGAAAAAAGAAATCTACCCTTTTCCGTACGCGTGAAACGGGCAACAACTACGCCTCGCGCGCACACAACCACGCGCCACGGTGCCGTAGCTACTCGCGTAGGTGTGTGCACGTGCGTGGCACACGGGGCGCAAGCGCACGCACACACCGGAGAGTATCCTACGGGCCACGAGGAAAGTCGCATAGGACCGCGTGTTGAGCCGAGCCGGGCCGAGGCAACGATCGATGTCCCGCAAACTTGGAGCGGCAACGAGCACGTGGCACTTGTGTACGTACTCTATATATATTGGCGAGCGTACACACCTCCACGCGGTCGAGGAAAAAACCGGAGGAGGAGGA
>NW_006263351.1:1980909-1986382 GCF_000469605.1 Apis dorsata | reverse complement strand
AGAGAGAAAGGGTGATAAAGCATAGGGGGGGGAGGGGGATAGCATGCTCAGCTTCCGGGTGCTGGATACTTCGATTGAGATGCGCGAATTTTTTTTTTCTTTTTCTTTTTCTTCGTGGAGAAAGAGAGAGAGAGAAAGAGAGAGAAAGAGAGATTGTTGACATTGTGCGTTGCTTTATTAACACTGTTATAAGAATCATCAGATCTATCGAAATGAATGAGTTTGGATTAACGTTTTTTTCTTTCTATTTTTAGATAGACAGATAGAATAGGATTATTTCTTTACGTTTGTGTTAAAAATGTTAATGAAGATGTTAATGATTTAAATTGAAATTGGAGAGAATAATTTCTCTGGAAGATGCGGAAATAAATAGTATTTATTTTTTTTTTCTTTTTATTTAAGCAATTTTATTATTTAATTTAATATTTTAATCTTTTCATGTTTTTCAATTTTAATTCTCGAGATTGCTTGGTATTTTTCCGGTTGTGGAAACAAGAAAATTGTTAGGAATAGGAAAGTTATAAATAGTTTGATGCATTATTACTTTATATTGATAATTTATAATTTCTTAGGAAGATTAATAGGGCTTGAATAATGGAACGTATTATATTACTTGTTACTTGTATCATTATATCACTTATATTATTTTAATTAGTGTCATTTGTAGAGAAAAAGATAGGAATATGAGATGAGATGGAAATACAAGATAGTTAAGTTTTTGATGCATACATAATAAGATTTTTAATAATGATTAAAACTTAATTAAAATGAAGATTATAGATATGATATCTTTTATAGCAACGGATATTATTCGTTAATGTTTTTTTGTTTAATGGATTTCTTTTGTCTCCGCCACAATAGGAAGTTTTTGATGACAGAAAATGAAAAAGAATAGGTAATACAAGACACACCTGAAATTTACTTAATAAATAAATAATAAAATATAATTTAAATCATTCGTGTAGATGCCAATAATAAATTCCAAGAAAAATAATAATGATTTCAGAAAAATGAATTTTGGAACAATAAATCCATTTATCATGTTTATTATGATTATGCAAAAAAAAAAACATATAATTAAATTGTTGTTGTGTATTATTATATTTAGTATTTATCTACGTGTTAAATATTTTTGTTTATTAATATTTTGATATAATTTCAGAAGTTATCTTTTTTAAAAATTACACTGCTTTTTTTATTATTACTACTTAAATTTCTCTTTTATTCGATTTTGTCTTAATTCAGATAAATAGATAAAATAAAAATAAAAATCACAAGTTTTTTTAAAGTTGTTTACCTTCATTTTTCACATAAAATTTCTTAGAAGTTATTTATTTAATCTTTTTATTTATAGTTACTTTAAGACTTTCTACATATTCCTACACTCCTACAGTCCATTATATTAATGTTTTAAATATACATTTTAACTCACTTGTTTTACTGTTAAAATAATCTTTTCTTAATATTTATATTTCATTTCTAGAAATTTTCAAAAGAACAATATTTTTCTTAAAAATGTTAAAAATTCTTAAGGAATTAAGATTAAAAAGATTGAATTCAAAAAATAATTAAAATGAATAGATAGACATGATTTTTGAATCAAATAAGATGGAGCATAGATTGTTTGTAGTAACAGGATGATATAAAATTTCATAGAAAGCGAAATAGTGTTTCAAATCGAAAAATTTTGACATATTTGAAAAGTTATTCTAAGCAAAAAATATGTTTATATATATTTGCATCATAAATCGATTCATCCTCATTCTCGAGATAAAAAAAAAATAATGTAGCTACAAGAAATCAAATATGTTTAAATTTCTTAATTTTTAATTACTTGAAATTTTTTTTATACTGTTTCATATTGACTTATATAAATTGATATCTTTTAAGTACTTATTTCTTTTCTTTAGAAGATTCTATTTATTATTAATTCTTTTAGTAATAGATTTTTCATATAAAATCGCATGAAATTACAAATTTAGTTTGAAAATATAATACAACAATTGATAAAAATTAAACAGAAAAACCAATTGTTAACATTAACACAATAATTTTAATATTTGGTAAAGCATATTTATTTGTGTGTGCAGAGATAAGAAGAGATCATTTTGAATAATTTATATATACGAATGCAAATCAATGAATGCATCTAATTATATTATTACTCTACCTTTCTTATTTCGAGAACGAAATCCAATCAACCCATGATATAATACTTTTTGCTCGGAATAACTTTCCTACATTCTCAAACTCTTTCTCAATCTCATTTTTCTCCTAACAAGAGATAATGAAATTTATATTCTCTATTAATATTTCTTATTAACAAGAAATTCCAATTCAAGCCTATAAATATATATTTCACTTTCAATTTAATTTTCTCTTTACATTTTATATAATGCAACAAAAATTAAATTCTTTAAAATATATTCGTAAATAATTAAATAATTATATTAACTCGTTAATTGACATATCGATTACCGTAATTAATTTCAATTATTCTGCATTCAAAAGAAAAAAAATTCCTTCTATTTCCTTCCCAAACGGGGAACTATATCGATAGAGAAGGCAAAGGGTGGCCACGATATCCGACGAAATGGAGACGGTGTTCACGGGGTGAGGTCGAAATGGCATGCAACGGAAGGGTTTACGTCGGAGGGAGAACAGAGGCGAGGAACGAGAGGACCCTACCTAAAGCAAAACACAAGACCGCGGGATGTTTCGGCTAAGCGGAAAGGGTTTATGGAGAATTGGGGTATCTCGTAAACTTGACCTATCTGACCACGCGCTTAGGACATTGTGCACTGGTGTCAGGCAAGCGGAAGTGGGTCAAATTAAATATTAACGAAACTCCGCCGAAACCCTGTGACCGAGCCGGTGCCCGTCCACGTGAAACGATGAAATTTTACCACTACTTGTGAAATCTGAATGTGGACATTGTGTCTCGATGAATCTTTTATGGGTCATCTGTTTCTTTTTTCAGGATATTTTGTTATTTTGTTTATATTTATTTGTAATCGTAATTTGTAATATAATAATAGATAAATTTGTATTTTCGTACAAAAAAATTAAAGAATATTTGATTTATTTATTTTCTTTTTAATGAATGGTAAATGAATATTTTATTTTTGGGTATCTATATATATCTTCGTATGTTTTATAGATTTCATATAATTTATATAATAAAGGTAACGATAAGAATTAAATTATATAACAATTTTTATGCAAATTTGTATTTTCATAAATTCAAATTTATATAATTTAATTTAAATATGGTAATATGGAATATTTTATTTTGGATATTTTATATATCTTTGTACATTATATATTGTGTCTTTCTTTTTTGTGCAGATTCTTGTATATTTTTTCCCTTTAGCGAAGATTTTTATGCAAATTTGTATAATTTTATAATTAAAATTAAGAAAATAGAATGTAAATGAACATAATTTGATTTATATTTTAAATAATATTTTGAATATTTTATTTTATATATTTCTGTGCATTATATCTTGCAAATTTTTGTATATTTAATTCTTTATCGTATCTATATATGCTTTATAAAAATTCGTATTTATTTTATTCAATATGTTACAATATAAATATGTTTCAATATAATACCATATAATATAATAAAAATACAATAAATTATTATTACGATAAAATAATGGAATTATACAAATGCATAAACAATTAATATAATATTAAAAAATTATTAAAGAATAATTGATGATCGTGTAAAACAGACAATTATTTAATTTGTTTTCTTCAAACGAATAGAAAAATATTCTAAAATTTGTTTTCTCCATGAATTTAAATTTTATTTTTATAAGAAAACGTTCGTTAATTAAATTTGATTTTAAATTATTATCTGAATGCTATATTTCAGTGTTATCAGTATATAATTGTATTATACATAAGAATTATATTTAATCAATTTATGAATTTGTCGAGGATATTGTGACTGGATTGGAATTATAATAAAAGTCGTTTTTATCATAAACCCTTCAATCGCAGTAAAGTGTAATTGTAGGAATTTAAATACTTCCGTCGTTTCATTGGTGACTCAAGTACTTACGAGTATCAAGAATCGAGATGATCACATAATTTCTACGCATTCGTATTTTCGTTCCTAGAAATGCGAATATAAATTATGTTTAATATCACTATTCTTAACTATTCTCAACTATTCTTAACTATTGTTTTCCATTTTATATTTATTACATCTTATTCATTGTCGCTTTATCCTCGCAACTTTTATAAATCTCAATGAAACGAAAAGTCTAAAAAAATAAATATCAATTTTCATAACTAAACTATATGTAAAATTATTCATATATAATAATTTGAAAGTTCATCTGTTTAAACAAATCTCAACTTATAAAAACAAAAAATATAAGAATAATCTAGTAATCAACATTAGGAAAAGGTCAATTATTCGAATTTCGATTATCCAATAACCGAACACAAAATGAGTATTTAAACTATATAAATATATATGAAAATATTTATATTCTGAGAAGTGTACTATGTTATCTAAAAATGATTAATTCATTTTTTATAATATATTTTTCTTACAAGTTATATTTTCTTTTACTTAATAATAAACATCTACATTTGAAAATTGTTTAATTTTTACTTTCCTTTTTTTTCAAAATTTGATTCTTTCTAACCAATTATCCCAAAATTCGAATTATTATTTTTCCTCCAATTAATTCTACTATAAAAAACAAACCACAATTTCCACAAATTGTGAAAACACGTATATTCACTTTTAACTTAACATAACTTAACGTAATCTTAATTATTTAAACGATACTTTTATAACTTACAATACAAAATTTCGAACGATACATCTTCTTTAAATAACATCGAACAAACTCCTTCATGATGAATAAAATTTACATTTTACTTAAAAAAAAAAAAAAAAGAAAAACGACATAGTTCTACTACCCTCCAAGTCTCCCACGAAATTTTCCCTTAGATTTAACACACACGTGGTATTTACATACATGTTACATATTCGAAAAGGATTCCATCTACTCTACTCTAAAAACTGTTCACTGTTCAAGGAACAACGATTTTCGAGCGAAATCGAAAATCGAGATCGAGATCGAGATCGATCGTCGTATCGATCCTCGTTTCGTTTACGGGGGAAAGAGAGAAGGCGAGGAGAGGAGGGGAGGAGAGGGAGGGGGGTCTACGAATTCCGTTTCCGGAAAAATCCGGTTGAAGGTAATAAAGGCCGCGCGTCGACGCGCCGGCAGAAGCGGGAATGGGCGAGCGAACGAAAGGGTTAGTGGTTCGAGATTAAAAGGAAGTCACCCCCTTCGCCCCACCCTGCCCCTTTCCCCCTCGTCTCTCCATCAATCACAATTATATCCTCTCTCTCCCCAGCTATCGTTCATAATTACTGCTCGTGACTTTATCCCGGCGCTCGACGTCGCTGGACCGGGGCCGTCCGCTGCGTTCCGCTCCG
>NW_006263351.1:1960403-1980589 GCF_000469605.1 Apis dorsata | reverse complement strand
AAAAAAAAAAAAAAAAAAGGAAAAAAAGAAAACCAAGAGAGGATCTCGTGTTGAACGAGATAAAGTTTAAAAAGCGACGCGTTAAACGTTTGATTTTATTTTGCTTTATTTTTTTCTTTTGATTTACGATAAATAAGATAATTTGGGATGTGATAAAGTTTGATTATGGAGAAAATACGATTGTGGGGAGATTATATTGAGATTATTATATGGAGATGTTATGTATTTGATTGATTTAATAATAATAATAATAATAATAATAATAGGAGGAATAGTTTGATTCTGTGAAAGTTTTATGAAAATGATTTAAATTTTGGAAATTGTTGTTGTGAGAATGTTATCTATTTTTTGATTTAGGGAAATAAGTGTAACTTTTATAAAATCTTGAGATGATAGATTGGAGAGCGATAGTTTGATCTTGGAATATATGATTATATTAAATTATTATAATGGAAATTGTTGTATGAAAATGTTATTTAGGATTGATTGGAGAATAATAATTTGATTTTGGAAAATACGATTATGAATAGACTATTACAATTATAAAATTGTTGAAAATATATGAAAATATGTTAATCCTTCATTAATCCTTTCTTGTAATTACTCAACTCTTCTGATTATCTTAATATTCATTTCTGTTTGCAAAATAATTATAAGATTTGTATAACTTTCTTTCTAATATTTAAATATATATCTTAGATACTTAAAACCAATTGAATATTCTTAATAATGTATAAATATGTGAAAGATATATTGTTCTAAGAAGCAATGCCATTCTATAAAAAAATAATGTGATGTTGCATAGCTTACTTATATTATCTTTTGAGATTGTTATATTATTTAAAATATGAAGAATATAGACAAAAATTTGTTGAATCAACTTTTAATGTTTTTCTGTTTTTTTTTATTCATTTAATATTTAAAAGAGAGTATTTTAATATACCAAAGTTAAAAAGATAGAAAACTTAACAAGTTTCAAAATAATGTTTTGATAACCTAACTTTAAAACTACTATTCTATATAAAAATTAAAAAATAACTTATTTAAATTTGTAGTCTTCATATAAATATATTTGTGGGAAGCCTTTGTAGGTTCTAAAGGCTAAAATATACAAAAGTTAATATATAAAAAATGTTGATTAAGGTTTATTTATTAAGTTATAAGTAATTTAACTTTGAATTAGATGAAGCAAGGCTAAATGAGAAACGTGGTCTATTTTTGCATTTTACTCCATCATCTCGTTTTATTTAAGACGAATTTAAATTCTTTATAACTTAATAAATAAGTCTCAATTGATATTTTTTTCATACCAACTTTTATATTTGGTTTGATCTCTAGAATAATAGACTTTTTAAAGATATCCTATAAATATATTAATATAATTCTGTTATTGAAGACACATATTATTTATATATTTTGAGACATTAGATTAATATTTTTTTTCTCTATTTATAATTTTTTCTATATTTTTAAAAATTCTGTCCATAAAAAATCGATAAGAAACGCAATGAATTCGCTAGAAAAAAAGAGAAAAAGAAGGAATTTCCAGAGCGTGTTGCGACGGAAAAAAGGAACGATAAAAATCGAGCTGGGCCGCGAGTTTTCTAACTCTGTTGTTTTCTCTGATTGTGTGGCAACGAAGAAAAAAAGAAATGGAACAGGATACTTGAAGATTAATGAGGGAGAAAGAAATGGAGAACAATTAAAATTCTGTAATTCTTCGCGCGTTGTAAAGTAGAAACTTAAATGAAATTAAGATGAATAAATCGAATTGCGTATTAATTTCACGAAAAGAAGAAACGAGAATGAAAAATATATTCAGAATTTTTTCTTTTCTTTTTGGAGAATAAAAACGGAAAAAATTAAATTTTAAAAGATATTCTTTTTTAAATTTTAAAAATACAATTTGATTACGTAAAACTTTTATGCAGGTCTAATCTTCTATCTTTCTTCGATAAACGTAAATAAACAGAAACTCAAAACCCCTACACGAATGACCCTCAAAGAACTTAAAGCTACCCTCCGATCACAACCCTAAAAAGGACCATCGAAACAGGTGTCCAACGCTATTTCTCACCTTTTACCCTCCCATTACTACATACTCCTCTCTCCAAAATGTAACAATTTATTTTACAAATTTAATTTCCACGAATATAAAAATTCTTAAAATTTTATTCTGCAGAAAAAAATACATATTATTTTTCATATTCATTAATAAGAAAAACAAATCATCTAAAACATTCTCGATCAAAAAAAGTTATGAAATTAATTCCAGAAATTTAACAAAAGAAAAGTTTAATAAAAATTCACAGCGTCTGTTTAAAATAAACGTTTAATTAATAAGTATGAAGAAAATTAATAAAATTTTTATTTGCATTTATAAGAAACGTTTAATAAAATTGTGTCTATAATTTACGATTCGAAATATTTTTTCCTTTTTTCAACTAAAAAAAAATTATAGCAAGAGGAGAGAAAATTTAAAGAACATACAATGTTTGTTTATAATAAAAATTTTAATTAACAAAATTAAGAAAGTACATTTAAATTAACATAATATTACCAAACCGTGTTTTTTAATTACCTATAAATTTTGCGTCCAGAAGAAAGTTTGTTGAAGATACATATGTAACTATAATTTAAATAAAATTCGAAAAAAATACGCAATATTACGCAACAAGTTGCAAAATAAAAAGATACTTTTTCCATTCGAATTTTCATCCAAAACTTTAATAAAATACAATTATACCATTGAATGCAAGAAGAGCCTCAAACCTCTCAGATCCCTTTCCAGGAAATAAGATACTTAATTAGATTCTTTTTCTACGCACAAATTCTATTTTCATTGTTCTATCTTCAAAGTTAATTAAAATTTCCAAAGAAAACTAGCCAAAAAACTAAACTAAATCCCTTTTTACGTCTAACAAATCATACATATACATACATCCCTCGTCGATCAACCATTTCCTCATATTTCCAAGAAAAATTACAAATCACTTTCCCAAAATTAATTTCTCAAAACTAGTAGTAAATTCATCGTCCTTCGATTCTCGAAAGGAAACTCGCGCAGGATAATTGCGTGTGTTGATACACGGTTGGCCTATTACCAGCGTGAAGGGTGGACGAAGAGAGAGAAAGAGAGAGAGACAGAGAGAAAGGGGGATGGATGTAATATATACTCTCCTCCGGGAGGCGACTTCAACTTCCCCCTCCTCCTCCTCCTCCTCCCCCACGGTTTGTCCTGCTCCGTCGCTGGTCGTTTCGCTCGCTCTTCGGGGGCTGCGTGCGCGCGCCCTTCCACGCGGGGTGCGTGCGCGCATATAAATGGAAACCCTTCAAGTAGCCCGCGTTGCCATCCACCTCGTGTGCGTATACCCCTCTCTTTACACGCTCCTGGATTACAGCGAGCAGCGGGGTGGACGGGGGATGTGGCTGCCTCGGCTACGATAGTGCAAGCTGACGTGCTCGTTATTTTTTTTTTTTTTTTCCGGTTTTTTTTCTCCCTTTTTTTTTTTTTTTTTCCGGCTTTTTTTTCCCCTTTTTTTTTTTTTTTTTCCGGCTTTTTTTTCCCCTTTTTTTTTTTTTTTTTCCGGCTTTTTTTTCCCCTTTTTTTTTTTTTTTTTCCGGCTTTTTTTTCCCCTTTTTTTTTTTTTTTTTCCGGTTTTATTTCTCCATTTTTTTTCTTCTTTTTGGATCTACAGGTAGTTTCGATAAGCGATCCACCGTAAGTGGTTTTGATCACTTTCGATGTAACGTGTTAAACAGGTGGATAGGTAGGTAAGGTAAAAGATATAATGATGCGAAAATGGTATATGATAGAAGTTGAAATCGTACGTGATACGAGAGTTATTTGAAATAAGAAAAGATAATTCAGTAAAAATTAAAAATTAAAATTTATAATTCGCATTAATTTATGTGGATATAATGTATATGAGTGAGTTGGTATGATCATTTTTATATGTATTTTTATTATTCATTGTTGTATAAATATTTTTAAATGTTTTATTTTTATTCCGTATTCCTTTGTAGCATATGTCATATTGAAATAATGTGGGCAGGTTGTAGTATGCTGAGAGAAGAAAAAATTATTAAAATTTAAATTTAAAAAAATGTTTGAATCAATTAAAATGCACGAACACGTTTAATCTTTATACTTTATACTTAATACTTTTAATAGATATAAGATACATTTATAATATTTTTAGATTTATCATTTCTGAATGTAATGTAAAAATTATTGTGGTCTAATAATTCTTTTATTTACATAAAGTTATATAAAATTCATTAAAATTTTTTTTTTGTTGATCACATATAGCTGCAATTTCAAGAGATATGTCTTTTATATTTTAAAATACTAATTCAATAAAAAAATTATGAATTTTGAAGCTTATTTCATGTAAGCATATTAAAAATGGCCATATGGATTACATTATCTATTTTTATTATTCTTATATCTTATATCTTTGTCACTTTTCACAATGGATATTAATTTTATAATACAGTGGCTAATCCTTATTATCCTTAAATTTCATCCAGCATAGATATCTAATCACATCTTTTATTATTATATGTATAATCATTAATATAAATATTCTTCATTCGTTATTTATTTTATCTTTATTGTATATACATAATTGATAAATAAAAATATTACATATAATTTGAAGAATAAAAATTTTGTAGATTTCTAAATTAATTTGATATTTAAAACTCCATATATTCAATGATTACACAATGCTGATTTTGAAATTCAATATTTAATACTTCCTATACTTATTTATACAAAATACGTTATCTATTTAAAAACCACAGGACTATGACAAATCATTATATTTCATTTTTTTTTCAATAGATAATTCAATATTATAATACTGAAATTCGATTATTCCTTAATTCACAAATATCTAAAGAAATTAAATATAGCTCGCAAATTATAATTGTTATATAAACATAATAGGTATCCTGTTATAATCTCTAAAGAAATTTAAGTAATATAATAATAAAAAATGATGGAATTGAAAGATTCTAAAAGATATAGTTAAAATAAAATAAAAATTACTTTGGAATAATAATGTTATATTAATTCTAAAACAACTTATACATATAATCCAAAAAATAACATCGCATAAAATCCATTCCATCCAGTTTCCATCTACTTTCTATCCGTATATTAAATTTACGCTCAAATCCCTTCGAAGAGAATTCGAGTATCACATTTAAAAAAAAGAATTATTCACAGAGGAAATGTGCTGTACAGGAAGAAAAAAATCATCATCGATCAGTTAGTCTCGAGTTGTTGACTCGCGTAGGTACATCGCGAGGGAAACCAAAGCGTCTTGAGGCCATCGCTAGTCGCAGCCAACGAGGGTGGGAAGCGCGTAGAGCACAAGTGCACGCAGATAGTCGATGTTAGGTGCGTTGCACGAGCGCTTACGTGCCTAGAAATTCACCCCTTTTTTTCTCTCCTCTCTCTCTCGCTCTCCCTCGCCCTCTCTCTCTTTCTCCGGCGCACAGGTTGGTCGACGTGGGCGGCCGAGGGGCGGAAGGGAGGTTGCACAAGCCTCGAGAGAGTGAATACGGCACACAGGAGCGGCACGCACAAGTTCACCGTGTCGCAGAGAGCGGCTGGAACGAAATCTATAGCACGCACTTCCGCGGTCGTATAGGCTGGGACGCGTCCGCCCCCGCCGCACCCCGAGGACACTGGCACTGGAGGGGCGGGGGAAAGGGAGAAGCTTTCAATTTTTCCTGCTGCCTTCACGACCAGCCGGAAGCCGAGATTCTCGCAGAAGAATACGCGCCGTGTGTGGGGCGTAGTCTAGGCCCTAGCACCGTTTTACAGAATACACAAGCTTTATAATCGGTCGGAAGATACGGATTAATCTTTAAGCACAGGAAATATATATAATTGGGAAATTTATTTGAATGACAAAATGGATCTCGAATGTCTCCTCCCGAAGGTTCTTTTTGTTGTTTGCACGAGCAACCAGGTTTTTCATTGGAGGATTCGTATCGGGATGTTTCATTTTCTTCTAGGTTTCGAATGGCACGTTAACTGTCGTTTTGGAAAATTGTTGGAAAATAGATTATTTCTTTAAAATTATATGTAAAAATAATTGATTAAAAAAATTTTATAAAATTCGAGCCAAAGTTCCAAAGTAGTTTTGTTAGTGGCATGTGTAAAATTTTACAAATGATAAAATATTGAAACATGTGAGTAAAACCTATTCTTCGATTATTCTTATAAAATAAAATGATAAGTTTTAGAAAAATACATTTCTATTTCTCTATAAAAAATAAAGAAAATGAAAAATGAAGAAATAGGACAACTTAATTATATTTTAAGATTCTGGATGATGGATTTTGATAATAATGAATGTTACAATAATTATTTACGTTACGATCGAATGAGAAGGCGTTGTTTTAATTAGAAAATAAAATGCTAAACAAATGTTTCATTAATATTATAAAAGAATCTTATATCTTAAATAACATTATAAAATTCTTGTATAAATCTCCTTAAAATGTAGTCTTTTTTTAGTTGAGGTTTGAAAGATTTTATTTCATTACTTAGGCAGCAAATTTTTTCTGCGCAAATTGAACGAAGGAATTTTTTCATTTCGCATTAGAATGACTCGAAGTATTTCCTAATACTTCGATCAGAAGGAGTTCGCCATGATTCCTCGAATCTTCGATAATCGCTATTGTGATCTGGTAGACCGGACAGACGCCGGAAATGCGAGCCTTCTGTTGCCCTTGATAATATTTCGATCGCGTGCATTGCGCATTAATTCATTTTAATTCAATATAATTTTCTCTATCCTGCAAACTTATCAATCTTCATTTACCAAATATATCATGTCTCCATACTATTATTGCAATACATTAACCTTTCTTAGTTAGTAGTGATGGAACTAAACATATCGCGAGCAAATTTGAACATTGATAGACAAAATTCGAATTTTTTATAAATAAAAAAAAAAAAATGATATTTTTAAATAGAATTCAAAAATAATTGAGTAAGTTCTTTTAAGACATTGTTTAAAATTAATTTTCTCAATTATTTTTGAAAGTATTTATTGCAATTCTCATATATGATCTAATTGAAGATTAATAAATCATTGCATGTATTTTATAAAATTTTAGAAACATCATTCTCGTATTTTTAATGAAATTATATCGTAAACAACAAGTATTATTCTTAATAAAAATTAAAATAAAAATTGTAAGAATTGTTTGTTTATTGCTTGCACATTTATATAATTTTTCAAAATTTATTATAGGAGTTGTCCTATATATGATCAACTTCTTTTATCTCATATTATCATTTTTCTTTAATAACAAATGATTATAACGTGTTATAATCTAACATTCAACGAAATAAATTATTTTGACTTTCATATTTTGATTACTATTTATAAGAGATTCTATTTATAAGAGATTCATTATAATATTGAAGTACTTATTAAGATTTTAAAAAATAGCAATATTAATGCATATATATTATCAATAATATTCAATTCTTATGAAATAAATATTGTACATGGATTTGATTTGGATTTATAAATACATTGTACTTGATTCCATTATTATTCATCAGAATCTTTCGTTTTCGATTTTTTTTTTCACGAAACAATTCAAAACAAACAATTTCCGTAAATAAAGGAAATTTCCCAAATGTTTAAAATATCCGCTTCCATTTTCCATTCTTTTTTTCGTCGTTTCTCTCTAAGTAAAAGAAATTTTCCAGAATTCGTTCGATCATACAATGGGAATCGAACGGAGCGGAAACGTGGCATAGCGGAGGGTTGAAAAGTCGAACGATCGTAAAAAAAGCCGCGTAGAAGGAAGGGTGTGCGTGGCCTCGCAGAGAGAAAATTCCGCGCATCCTGCGCGTGTCTGACCTCCTGGCAGTTATTTCCCCATCCCTTCGTCCCTCCTCCATCGGTTCCACCCCCGACACCGCCCTCTTGTCTTCCTCCTTTTAGTCCTTTTTATCACGGTCGACGCGAGTCGAGATACTTTTATTTTCATGGTTGCGAGGTCGCATCCGCGTTTCGCAACGATCTACGCGGCTTAACCTATATCACCCTCTCTGTCCTTGATAAACAGTTACGATCGGCCATGAATTGCTTTCCACGCGATATTCAACAACGTCTATCGCGCGTAAATTGGAAATTTGGTTTGGAATTTCGCTTCAGAAATTTATCTGAAACGTCGAGACGAGAATAATTTTGTTCATGGAAATGAATCTTTAAATGACGATAGAGTAAAATATTATTATTTTATCGATTATCTAATGACGAATATTTACAGTATTTCATGCGATTCGTAAGTTTTCGTGAGTTCAAACGTCGATCGATGGTCGGTGAACTGACAAATTAGTCTCTTTTTATTTTTCTTGAGATGAGATAATAATTATTATCGAGATCGATATTGTTATGAAAGGATACAAAAATTATAACAAGCGTGTGACACGTGCGATTCTAGGAAGTGCATGTTATTATTATTAATATTCGATTCAATTCGAACAAGATTTTGTAAAGATTTAAATTTCGGAATAAATAACGACATCTTTTGATTAAAGAAAATACTATTTCTTATGATTATAATTATAAAAATATGTTTTTATTTTCCCATGATTTTTACATATTTGAATAATATTGAAATTTATTGTTATGGAAATTGTAATTGCGAAATTGTAATCGATTAATTTATATATGTTTATCTACATTACCAACTATAGAAAAACTTGTACAAAGTATCTCACTAAAGTTATAAATTTATAAATGTTTGAATTATTTTAGTGCTAAATTACTTTATCAAAATATCTTTTAATAAAATAATAAAAATAAAATTTAAGAAATATAAAATAAAGAAAGAGTATAAAATTAATTAATATTTTAAGTTCTTCTTTTTTTCTATATAAATTGAGTTGTTTATTCATATAGGACATCGAAATTCATATATTTCGAGCCTCGTCCTTCACTTCATCAATTAACTACCATAGCGATTCTCCGCTTTGAAAGCTCAAATTAACGAGATAATTTCTCCATCTCGAAGATTTTATAATATTACATTTTCATACGAAAATGCAATTGTTTTAAATTTTTCTCAATTTCAAGATTTAATTGATTTTTCAGTAATTTGCAATAATTTCACATGAACAACCATGAGGGAACCAGAATATGTCAGTATACAACTGGTTTCCGTTTCCTTGTAAGGCTACTAATCGCTTTTGAACATACTGCTGCTGACATCTGCTGGTATATCCCGTAGGAACAGAACAAATACCATTGCAGACATCCATTCTAAGAAAAAATAAAATAAAATTTAAAATATCTCAAAATTTTAATAAAAAATTAAAATTTATCTTAGAGATTAATAATTTTTTATCTATTTTTTTTATCGATATTATATAGTATTTATCAAATAAAATCCAAAGTCATTTTAACTTAAGAATCATTTTAACTTCATGACAATTTATGAATGTTTGAACATAATCCAATGTTGATTTACTATTTGGATACGAAGTAATTAATAGGATTAATAAATTATAAATAACTAATAATAGAACAACGCACAAGTGTTTATAAACTTAATATAAATCAAAATTAATTTTAATAAATAAAAAACAAAAAATTTAATCAACAATTAAAAATTTAATTAGCAATTAATATGTTATTGATAAAGAACCTATATTATTTACAATTTTATCAACGATTCTATTCACTAGATATTATAGATAAAAAAATAAATAAAAAATTAATGATTGTTAAAGTAAATTTCAGTTAAATTTTATGGTTTATGGTATGATTATAAGATATCTGCTTTATACTTAATTACTAATTTTAATAAAATTTAATTTCAGTTCCGACCACTACTAATGCTATAATCTTATTCTATAACATTGCATCGATAATGTTGAAAATGACATTAAAATGATAAAAAGAAGAAAAAATAGAATAAAAAAAAAATACATTGAATGATAAATACTATATTCTGTATCTTATAATGGTATCAAATTATTTTTTTAAAATATATCTATTTCAATTTTTTTTTCAAATTTTATTTTCAAATTTAAACTCAATATTTTAAAAAATTATACAATTAAAATTCAAATTTTATTATATTGTTATATTAATATATCAGAAAAAATTAAATATAAGGACTTACGTGCATTTTTCACTCCTTACTACCTGCGAATATTTCTGATTCTCTTCGAGATTCACTACATACATCCAGTTTCCTTGATTATTCAGAGCTGCTCTCGGCGTGATATACTGTGTCTCAGTTGGACAAAGTGAGATCGCATCAGGATCGGATTGCCTTTTTCTACGCCTCTTGCTCAATTTACTGTATTTCAATAAGGGATTTTCATATAGTGAACGAGGTGTAAGTTTACTATTTCGCACATACCTGAAGGAATAAGAAATATAAGAAATATAATAAAAATAATAAAAAAAAAATAGAAGAAATATAATAAAGAGATATATCATATTTCTCATTCATAATTAAAACTAATAAATCATAAAAAAAATTGTACAATTTTAAAAAACAATATCGAAAATTCATTAAAATTGTATAAAAAAATTATCTAATTACATATTTAGAATAAGAATTATCTTATTGATTTTTATATTTTTAAAATATGTTATTTATTAATTTTTTCTATAACGTAACTATTATTTAATCTTAATTTTTGAGATATAAAAAAATATAAAATATTTTTGATATATTTAAAATTTAGAATAAATTTGAATTAGATTTAAAATAGATTTAAAATAGATTTAATATAGATTTGAGTTAGATTTGCATTAGATTTGTATTAGATTTGTAATAAAATAAATTATAATAAAATAATTTATTATAAAAAAATAAAAAAATAATTTATTATAAAAAAAAAAAGAATTGTATTTAGATTAGATTCGAATTAAGTTTTGATTAGATTTAGATTTTTTTCAGCATTTCCAAAAGAAATAATTTAGAGAATATCTATAATATCATAAAATTATAAAAGATAGAAAATAATATATTAAAATAAAAAAAAAAAGTATGCACATTAAAATAAAATCAAAAAATTTAAGATTTGAAATTTATGATTCTTGTTACAAATTGTTAATTTTAAAGCATAATTAAATTTATAATAAATAAATCAATCTTTATGTAAATATACATCATTTTTTTTCTACCTTACGAATTTTTATAAACCAATTTCAGAACTATTTATAGCATTTTTATTATTTCTTTTCGCGTAATTGTTACTCATTTAGAATATCTATTGGTTGATTTCTGTCTTTTATAATTTTATAACATTATAACAATTTCGTTTTTTAAAAAAATAAATTTTGTAAAATGAAATTTGAACCTTAAAAATTCAAAAGGTTATCAAAATTCTGAAAACTATCATTCTCAAGAATGAAATCAATTTCAAGAATTACATATTTCTTCAAGTGATATACGATTTTGCAATTAAATTTTTTTTTGAAATAATATTTAAATAAATATAATAGTTTTTTAAATATATATCATCTTATACAAATATTATTTTGATATAAGTATTTTATTGAAAAATACAAGAAAATTCAAATAATAATATAAATATTTAATAAATATTTTCAAATAATATATTTCAAATAATAATATTTAATAAACATTTTCTGAATTTGATACAATATATTAAACTCACACTATTATGTTATAATAAGATATACATAAGTATATATAAGATATACATAAGTAATCTATATATATACGAATTAAATATAAGATTTCCAATTTTGTGTGAAATTTATATCTTCTATTTTCACTAATATTTGTTAAATACCACTAACAAAATTCGTGATTTAAGCATTAAAACAAAATAATATTTTCAAATAATATTTTCTTATAAAAACATTTCAATTTTAGAATTATGTCTAAAACTATTTTAAATTATCTTTCCCAACCAACACCATTATTATCTAGTAATTCAATACTAGAATAATCACCTGTTCGTCCACCATGCTTGCGCCTGTCCAAAGGCGTTCAAAGGTTGAGATTGAGTGTAGAAGGGATGATCCGACGTAACTCTTTGTCCTTCAGAATGATATTTGAAAGACTCATCGCTAAGAAATGGATTCCCTTGAGCCGGTGTAGTGTACTTGTAGCTATCATAAAGAGGAATACGGATTACTCTACTTACCGATAAAAAACGGATAATTAAATTGATTTAATTTAATTAACGCGAAATTAGCATCGAAATTACCCATGAGTGTCGTTCAAAGGGGTTCCATAAAGAAGCGTAGTTTCTTGACCGGGATATTGAGATGGCGGTAGAAAAGGTAATCCAGAATGGAACTGACCATCCCCGTGCGCTGGATAATCATAACCCGCCGGAAATGACCTTGAAAAGAAATAATCCGTCCTTGATTCATTTTGACGGAGTGTTTTCGTGAAATTTTGGAGTATATAGGGTGTTCAAATGAAAAAAAAAAAATTTTAGATAGAAAATTTAAGAAAAAATGTGATAGACATAAAGTTATTTTATTTGATCCAAAAATTTTGAAAAGAGATAAAGATAGTCTATGATTGTTGATCTATTTTGACAAAATTTTCATGAAATTTTAGAATATATAGGGTGTTATATATAGATAATATAGATTAGAATATATAAGTGTTCAAATGAAAAGAAAAAATTTTGGAAAATTTAAGATGGAATTTAAGATAAACTATAACAAAGGTAATATCATCTCCATTATTTCTGAGATATTTTTAAAAAATCTTGTGATATAGAGAGTGTTTAAAAATAGAAAATTTTGGAAAATTTAAGATAGAATATAATGGACATAGAATCATTTCATTTTTATGATCATTTTCATTTGGAAAATTATATGCTTTATAATTCTTAATTAAAAAATAAATTTCCACGGATTTTTATATAGAAATTTTCGTTTCAGTCTTAAAATTATCTTTTAACTCTTTGTCTTACAATTTATTTGAGATATGTCAGATCAAAAAATGATTTTCAAATTTTCATCAACGTACAAAAATCAATATAGAAATCAACCAAAAATAAAATTATCAAATGACATAAAATATTCAGTTTTATAGAGTACATTAGTACATCTGTAACAAGTAACTTTCATAATTATATGATTTCTAGTTTTGCAATCCATGATATTATCATTTTTAAGCAAGAAAAATTCTTTATTTATTTCATCTTGAACATCTTGTGTATAATTGGTCCGAAGTAATAGAATTTAATTTTCTTCTTTTATAATTTTTTTGTAATTTTATAACTTTATATATATTTTTATAAGTTTATAAAGATTAAAAAATTTATGTATAACATTTTTTTTTCAGAAAAACTTGAATAATCAAGTTATTAGGCCTTGTGCAATTTTTACAAAATAAATAAAATATATTAAAAAAATTATAATAAATATAAAATATTTATAAATATAATAAGAAAAAAATTCATTAGTTTATGACATACTTGTAAATAATTTTTTAATTCCATAAAATACTTAATAATGTTTTCTACATTACAAAATAGAAATATATTTCCAAATCATAAATAAAAATAAGATACCTGTAAACATTGAAATTCTCTCTGGACTCGTCTCTCAATACAGTGCTAAAGTCAAAACTGCATTTATCCACAAGAAATTTAATTAACTGTCTGCAACAGAGAAAAGAAAGAAAAATTAAAACTACTGATAAAAGAAAGAAAAATAGGTCAATATATATGTATATATAATTTTTCAATTATATTTTTGACATGATCTTTGACCGATGAACGATCAATGCAAATGAACATTGATATTGGCCACAATGCAAAGTTGAGTACCATGTTTTCTTGACCTAACTTTAATGGAATCATTTCAAAGATGAATACAAAATTGCTTATCTATTCTATGTATTATTCATGAGTTCGTGGAAACCAGGTTCCATGACCTGGTAGAAGTTTCTTCTATACTTCATAACTGTTTTCAAAACGATTTTACAGAAGTGAAACGTTAGATAATTACATTCATTCATACATTTTACATATGTGTCATACGATAACTTGAATTTTAAAAAAGATAAAATATTTTAATTTTTGATTTTCAGAAAAAAACTTCAGAAAAAAAAAAATTAAATACATTAATTTTTTCTAAAACAAAAGAACTGTAATAAAAAAAAAAATGAATAAAAATTGAATTTTATATAATAAAATACATAATAAAATATACATTATATATACATTAATTATATATACATTAATTATACATTAAATGTAATTATATTAAATAATATTATAATATATATTAAATATATTATATATCTATACATTAAATGTACATTATATATTATATTATATATCTATGTCTAGATATAATATTTATATATTTACAATATGGAATAACACGAATATAGAAATATACATAGGTATATATGTATACATATTTGTATATATATATGGATATCATATGAAATTTTTATCATAAGCTTTGCGAATTTGTTCTTTTAATATCGTAATTATGAACTTTGGATTATTTTTTGTATCTTCTTTGTGATTATTTCTTTTATAATTATAATCTTACATATATAGTACAATCTTATAAAATTTGATAAAAAAGAAAATATTTATAACATTATGATAAATTATATTTTTCTTGAAATTAATTTTTTTAAATTTATAACGATAATAAAATTAAATGAAATATATTATTTTATAGTCGTATTTTGATATACGACAATATACGAATTATTTTATTTATATTTTTCGTTATGTATTATTATTATTATTTCTTGATATTTAAAATTTATATTGAAATTATTGAAACATAATATTTTCCTACATTGCTAAAAATAGATTAGTATATCACATTACAATTACAATATTAATACGTTCGTATCACAGAAGATATTATTAAATGATTTATCAACTAAAATAAATATACGTACATATACAATCTTAAAAAAACATATATACTCTATTTTATTTTATTATTTATTACAACATTCAAATATTAATTAATAATAAGTGTATAAATATTTTTTGTCAAAATAAAGCTATTTTTTATCGTCAAATTTAAAAATCCTCTGTTGGAAACAAAAACAGAAAGACATCAACTATGTGCCTAAATAATTACCAATCGTCACGAAGCAGACAAACGGTATAAAACAAAATCGAAATAAAAAACAAATCCACGAAAAAAAGATATCCATTATACTATATATGTGTCTGAATAATTATCAATTGTCATAAAGAAAATAATGAAATAGAGACGAATAGATCTTCCGACGACCCACAAATCCCATGCAAAGAATAAACACGTGCGCGAATTTCGCGCGTGGCCAAAGAACCATCGAATCTTGAGAACTTTCTCTACCGGTGAAAGACGCCGGCTAGAAGATATGTCCCGATGTTTAATTCATGGTCCACGCCTAAAAGTTGTTTTCTCGCGGGCTGCATCTCGATCAGCGAGCGGCCTATACGGTGCTATACGGGCACGACCAACTTTCGAACTGATGTGATTCGTCAATGGACGACGGAAGTAGAGAGACAGGGATTGACCTCGAATCCCGAGACGACATTTTAACTCATGATCTTGATCCCACTCGTTGCGCTCGACCGGTGAATTTTCGAACTTTTCCCTTGTCGTCCATTTGTCTTCGTCCGGTTACGTTTGCCGAGGGAAAAAATCGTGAAAGATTCTGATTTTTTTTTACATTTTTTATAGCAATCAAACCTCGATAATCCTTTCGAAATGGATTCTTTATTTGGCAATAAATATGATGTTGACGATAATACAATTGGAATATAATAAATTAATTAAAAATTAGAATGTTTAATAGTTGAAATAAGATTAATAATATCATTTTTGATAACATTTTTTGTCTCAGTAAAAGAGTTAAAAATAATTGTAACAATACATTGTAAAATTAAAATCTATATAAAAATTACATTAGAATGTAATATTGATTATAAAAAGTTGAGGAAAAAAGATAAAATTGGGATATGTAAATTTTGTTTTATTAAAGTTTTTGAGTAAAAGATGTTTAATAAACGAAAATTAAATGTACAAAAATTTTGTATCAGGATTAATATTTTTCTAATTATAAGGGTGCTAAATATAGATGAATCGTTCTCGAAAGTTATTTTTTGTCATAGGACTATATTGAGAGTGAAAGTTATTCTTGAAGATGTGTTAGTTGCGAAAAATACTTTCGGGATTCACAAGTTTTATTCTCGAATGTTATTATCTCCTTAAGGGCTCAAAAAAAGAAAAATTCATAAGTTTCGAATATTTAACATCTGAAAATTTAAAAACATTTTGAATATTGAAATATAGAAAAATTTGAAAATATAGATGAGACAGATATATCGGATAATCGATTATCAGCTGTAATACATTATATCATACATTATTTTAATTTTACTTACAGACTGTAATATTGTATTAAATTAATATATTGAGTTATTTTTAATTTAAATTACAGAGATAAAAATAACGTAAGATATATATTTATATTTCGATTAATAGAGATTTTTGACATGCAATAAAAAAGAATAAATAAAAATATTTTACAGAAATGTTGAGTTACGAAAATTCAAATGCATATTGTAAAATCTTAATAATTGCCAGTGATAATAAAAATTAATAAAAGTTTAATTCACTTCACTCAATAGAAATGTATAAGAAATAGTGATCAAAACATTGTATAATTAAATTAGGATTATTTTGATTTTTAGAATCGATTCTTCAAAATTCAAATTTTAAGATTAACATCTTTTTATTTGTATTCTTATTTTTTTCTTTCAACATTTTTTTTTTAACATTTTAAAGATAAGATAAATAAAATTACTAAATGAAGATTTAACGACAAAGAAAATGAACTTGATAGGAACTTGATTGGCGGGATCTGAATTGGCGGGAAATAGCGAACAATGCCACATATTAACGTTTCCTGTTATGCATAGTATATTACTACATGTCTGTACACAATTACTAGTTAGACGTCAAGAACTATCAACACTCACAATCATCGTTGCCTTAAATTTTCCACGTAAATACCAATTCGCGATGTTTTGATGTATTTAGATTTATAAGAAATAATATGCTCATCATGTTATAATATCAATTAAAAATAATAAATGAAAAAATAATAATGAAAATGATGCAAAAAATTCCATTTATTATCATAATATCGACAAGAGATGACAAACTTTTAAAACAGAAATTAAAATAAAGTTTTCTTTCGTTTTTAAACAAATTCTATTTGAACTTATATGTATATTTTGTTTAAGAATATATTTATAAAATTTTCATGGAAACAACCTTATTAAGAATTTTCTAACCTATTTGTATGTAATGATAACTAATACTTGTACGAGTTTATTAACGTATATTCACGTATAAATGATAAATATTTTAAAGCAATTAAAGATAAAGTTATATAATATAATTAAATATATATTAAATATATAGTTATATATAGTTATATATTATATAGTTATATTTCAAAGTATATAAATATGCGAATATGTTAAAAAAAATATTTTTATGGAACAAATATTTTAGAATTTGCATGTAAAAGTTTTATGGAAATTATTTCACTAGAAAAGATTTCATGAAATAAATAGAAAGATAAAATAACCAAATTAATATTTGTTTTATTTAACAGTTTAATATTATATTATTAATATGCTTATATAGAATAAAGAATATTATTTAATACTATTACTATATTATATATATTATAATTCACTGATTTAATATTTATTAATGACAGTTTTTTAAATATTTATTAATGAAAAAGAATTTAATAATTTATTAAAAATATTTTATAATTAACAAAATTTTTTTTTTATTTTTATATTTTATAAGCATTTATACTAAAATTCTCATCGAAACTTATCATGCGAGAACTTTTTTTATGAAAATAATCTCACGGTTAAAAATAAAGTCTATTGAAAAATTACTTCGAATACTGTTTTAACCTTCGTAAGATATGAAAACAAGCCATTTGAGAAACACGGAACTTTCTAATTTGACAATTATAGAATTTTTATAGAAAACTTGTAAATTGCTTAATGTAGTTTCAATAGAAAGTGACGACAAAGAAGTATCTACACAATTTTACATGTTTGCTCGAACGTTGGAAGCATTGAAGATTCCTTTCATATCGTAACAAATATCTGTTCAAGTTGTTAACACTTAGTAATGCAACTGTAAATAATTTACATAACCAGGTAACAAATGTATTACTGCTTGAAACTTTCTTCATTTCATAATGAAAATTATGAATTTCATTTTCATAGTGAATCTTAATATTCTTATTGTAATTATCACATATCATAATTCTTCGTTTTATTCAGATATTCACACAATTTAATTTCCAACATTCTTTTAATATATTTTAATATATTCTTTTAATATATTTTAGAAGAGACTATAAAAGACAAAAAAAATTGCTTTTTATGCACAATGCAATGACTAGAACAAATTTTTATTTTAATTTTAAATTTACAAAAGTGATTGTGAAATAAAAATTCCGTAATTGTTTTAAATTGATAATAAATCATTAAGTTTTATGATAATGATTTGAACTGAAGAGAAAAATTCAATAATTTATTATATACAATAAAATTTAATGGGTAAAAAAGATAATCTAAATCTATTAATGGGCAATTATTAAATCTGTTAAGACAATGTATTAAATCTTTTAAAAAAATTCGCGAAACAAAATTTTTTTTTAATTCGTTATGTTAATTTTACAAAAGTTGTTGGAATATATCTTTGATAAATTGAAATTAATAATTTCAAAAATTCACAAAATATTAAAAATTCTTCTTAGAATTTTATTTATTATTCAGAAATTCATTAATGAAAAAAATTCGAAACGATTTTTGCTTATTTCATTTTTTCTTAAAATCTAGTTAGTTCCGAGAAAAACACTGAGAAACGAATAGCGTGAACACCTTGTATATTTATGTATCGCGATTCTTATTATACAATAAATTAATTTATGAGAATTTACAAGATAAGAGCACGGAAGTGAAGAGATATCGTAACAGAAATGGTATCCGGTATTATACAGAAATCCCTGACGCTAATCAGAAACATGTGGCGATAAATCTGTTTAAATCTGAAGATGCACCTCAGGTGTAACTTGGAATTGCTTCGAGTATGAACCTCGATCTGTAACGGTCCCGATAATTATCTAACAAGGTATGACCGCATCAAGGCCATGGTCACGCTACGCTGATCAAGAAATAAAACGTATCGGTATGACGTCCGTTTTTACGTAATCGTTTGTCGCTTTCAAATCGATCTGACTTCAACACGAATAAAAAATTATTGCGAAAAAAATATATATATATATAATATGATAAAAATAAATTGTAAAAAATAAATGGTATACGATGCTTTTTGTTATTTAGATATTAATTTAATTTCTATTTAATTATTTAATTAAATATCCAGTAAAATTTATATAATTTGAAAATCTCTAACTACAGAGTATTACATTAAGAATTATATTAATAATATTTTATTAAAATTAATATTCGACACTACTGTATATTCATTACAGCAATTGAATATTAATTATTTTAACTCAAATATATTGTATATGATATTTTTTAATAATATTTAAAAATTCATTTTCACGTAACTATAAAATTAAAAAGTAAATTATAAATATAAAAATATATATAGCACTATGATAAATCATATATATATTTTTCTTTTTAAATATAATAAATAAATAAAATAAAGATCTTTAAATAAAGAATTTTTATTTTTACTTTGTGTAATATCTATTGATAATATATGAATTAATCAGAGAATTTTTCAATAATGTTTTTTTATTAATAATGCGAATTATTATTATTATTATTTAATGATTAAAAGTTAAAATATTAAAATTTAAGATTATTAAAAATATTTTCTTAAAATCCAAATGATAGATTAATATCAATATTTTGTTATAATTAGAGTATTCATTTTCTCAATTCCTAGACTAGTATTAAGTATCTAATGAAGTAGAGATAGAGTGTAAATATATGCATATATAGTGACTATAGAAAATATTTACACATTATTATATTTATTAGTATTTAAATATTAATTATGATAATTACAAAAAAGATATATTAAATCTCACATTATTCAGTAATATTAGCATATGGATCATAAAAATTAGATAATAAAAAT
>NW_006263351.1:1954090-1960165 GCF_000469605.1 Apis dorsata | reverse complement strand
TATATATATATATATATATATATATATTTTTTAGCCATTATATTTTGTTATTTTTTCTATTTCAAAAAACAAAAATTTCTTTAAATCAAAATACACGTTTTTATTTTAATTCGAATTTATCATAATATTTATCTTTATTTTATCTTCATAATTAAAATTTAAAATAATCCGACTTTATCAATTAATGTTTACTTCTGTTGTGAAGTTTTTATATGAAATTGCTTCTATAATTTAAAGTAATTATATGTAATAATCTACTAATAATCAATTATTGCTTATTTTTTTTATTTTACCTACCTAAAGAAAATATACTGAAATATGATGCTTAGAATTTTTTTCCTTTAAAAATTATATTTTCTTTTCTTTTCTAATTATATATCTTCTTTTTTTTATACATAATTCGAAAAGTATTATGTATAAAATCTTTATATATCAAATTTTAATTTGTTAAATTTTTTTGACTCGATAAAACAAAGCATAATTCGAATATTTTAATTTTTTTCTTAAATCTTCTACATATTTATTTCATGTTTAAAAAAATAAAATAGATATTTCTATAGCATTTGAATTGAAATTAAAAAATTGAAAAAATAACATAAATGATAATCAACAAAAAAATAAAATATATCTTGACAAATTATAAAATATATACATTAAGAATTACTTCTTTATCCATTAAAATTTTCCTATTCACCACTTGCTTCTTTACCGTGTTTCCATTCTATCAAAAAAATTTTTGGCGTGAAACGAACAGAATAAAAAGTGAATGACGAAAGAATATGAAAATCTCCAGGATATGTTCGATTTTAAGCAAGTTCACTATCCCGGAACTTTCCCTTCCTGAAATTTGTCTCGCCATGCACGATCAGCTGATTCACATGCAGGAATAGTAACGGCTGCGACGTTAAGAATATTAATAACAAGATGGTGAACCATATTTTTGTAAATTCCACATACACGAAACTTTTGGAAATTCAAGAAAACAGTTCGATTTATTGGTGAAATTTTTTTCTCTATGCAATAAACCAACACGAAACGTTTTTTTATATTTGAAAGATTAAGTTAGGTTAGGTTAAATTAAATTAAATTAGACAAATCAAATGTCAGGCGAATTATAAGTATAAGTATTATTCTTTAAAAATGAGTAGTTACGATCGATTAGCGATCTAAAAATAAAAAAAATAAAGAATCTTGAAGAAGATTTTTAATGAATCTCGTGTACAATGGATGATCCAATTTTTCCTATTATTTCATAGTAAACAAAAGACTAAGTAAGTTCTTTGAAATGATAATACTCGTATTCACAAAGCTGTCAAGAGGTATCATTATCATGCAAATGTGATAATAGGGCTGACATCATAGATTTACTATGCAGTATCTCACGAGTATTTAAATGTTGCATATTACAACGACAACATTTTTTCACAAAAACTCATCCGACGTTTGTTATGTCATTACTATCACTTTTTTTTCAATGCATTTCTTGAAAAATGAAAGAAACATTATCTCAAAGTAGGTTGAGAAGAAACATAAACTTCAATAACTAAAGAAATTTTAATATCTGTACTTCTTTTAATCTTATCTATAGTTTGGTTTTAAAGAAATTCTTTCAAGAAATTTTGATGGCGAAAGATATCTTTTCAAATGAAAATACTAAGATTTCTCAATTTTAGAGAAATGAAAAAAAAAACATGATAAAATCCAACGAATGAATGTTTATTATTTTTGAAATTTATTTAAAATCTTTAACTCTTTAAACAGTTGTATAGCATGTACATATCTTTTATTTGTTGCAATAATAATATAACTCAAGAATTGCAATTTATTAATAATATTAATGTATGAATAATCTTCTTTTTTTTACTTTTTGCTATATAAAATGTTATATAAAATTTTATAATTGATTTTTCAAACAAATACTGATCTTTCAATTTGAAATTTTAATGTGATATTCTTATTCTTATAAGGATTAGAAATATTTAAACTTCTTTTCTTTAAAGTTATAATTCTTCAATGTTATGGCATTGTTGCAGTAAATATACGATCACGTTACAATGATAAAATAACTATGTACAACTATAATAACATATTATAGCGATATAGAATAAAAATATATAGAAAGTACGATGAAGGATAATTTTACGTGAAAAAATAGAATAAAATTTTTTTATTTGAGATTTCGTTTTCGAATAAATTAAATTTGAAAATTTTTTTAAATACAAATGAAATTGAATAATTTTAAAATTTATTTCGAATGGATATAAATAAACTGATAAATGATTACTGTATATAAAAATAACTAAAATGAAATTATATCGCTTAAATCCATATTTCTGAGAAAATAGATATTGAATATTATATAATCCAGAAATCGTATAATCGAATTTTTTAATTTAATTTTTTCAAAAACTAATTTCTAAATGAAAAAAATTTATTCTATATATTTATTCATTGTATGTTTCAAAATAATACCATATGTGAAAAATACGAAATTATAATAGCAATATAAAGATAAAAAGTTAATAATAATAATAATAATAATAATGATATTTAAATATAATTATAGCGATGAAAAATTCTCATCATTATGCAATCTATTTTTAATGATGTATTGTAACGCTGGAAAAATTAACAATAACAATAAAATTAATATATTCGATGTGCATTATTCAATGCCGATTGAAAAATATAAATTAATATTTTTTTCTCTAAGCAACGAACTCATATCTTATGATCTATAAGCTTTCTTTTTTTTTCTTTTTTTTTTTTTTTTTTTTTTTTTTTTTATTAAATCACCTTCTTACCGAGGATAATGATCGAGACTTTCACAAAACGTTTGTCCCGGTTTTGCGCAATTTGGAGTGTGCCCTGGAGGTGCAGGTACAAAAGGCTCGTAACGTGGTCGTCCTGGACATCCGTACTTGGGGCAAGGCACATCGTAAGCGTTCACTAAGGATGTCTGCAATCAAATTGAAAATAAAATTCAATGTGCAATTAAAACAATGAAATACATATAACAAATGCATGAAACGTTTAATTTTTTTTGGTTAGCAAATGTATAAGCAATAAATTATATTATATTATAATATATTATAAATATATTGATTTTTCAATTATTTGATTTACGAAATTAATTTAACACTTAACAATTAAAATACTTTCATTCAAATATATCGTTCAAAAGTTTGAAAACAATTGATTATGCAAGAAATTATTGATATTACAACTAAGTACTTTAAGTAAAGAAAAATTAATAGATAAAATACTCAAAATTTATTTAGAAATAATTAAAAATAGAGTTGGTTAATTTTGATGAAGAAAAAATTTAAATTTGACTTATACTTATCTAAAATTTTGTTTCGCCTTATTGTTTCAGTATATGGAGATTTCAAGAATCAATGTAAATCATATTTTTCAAAAATATTTTATATAAAATCTTCTTATTATTTAAATTTTTAATCGATAAAACAGTAAAATAAATAGTAATTTAATTGTAAATTAAAAATATAAATAAAAAATAAAGAAACTTTTAAGTTGTGTTCAAAGATTTACATTGATTAGCTTCTAAATTTTTCATATTTTTTTTTTTATTATTAAATAATTTCTGATTGTAATAAATAAGTTTAATTTATGATTTTCAATATTTTTACTTTAAATTCTTTATTTCCAAATTTTTTGAAAATTTTCGTTTATCATAAAAATAGAACAAATAGAATTATACAATTATTTGATCTAGAAAATTAATGAATTAACAAAAATTGAGATATAAATATATTATATATTAGAACAAATTAAATTCTTGGATATAACGATAAATATAATGGTTGCTTAAAATATTTTTCATTTCATATATTTATATTAGCTAAATAAAATCGAGATTAACGTAACTCAGTCATTTAATTAGTATAAAATTTCTATAAAGATTATTAGGAGAAATCTTCTTCTTCGTTATTGCGGAATTCCAGTGAATCATGCTTCTCTGAAATGGTTCCATTAGCTCGCGGCGCTATACATATATGGAATGTTAATTTTACGTTCTTCTACTTTTATTAAAAATAATCGATATTAATGATTTATCTCATTTGCATTTCTAATTGTTTTGTACAAATTTAAATGTTTATATTGAAAGATAAATATACTATTCATAAGTCTTTTCACTGGTATATTTTTGAGCTGAAACTTCAATGCTGGTTATATTATCTGTTCTAATCTATGAAGCGATATTTAAATGTGATGTAATATGTTGGTACAATACCATTTAAAAACTTTCTTATGCCACTTTCAATTAACTCATGATAATCAATATCAGTTTTTTGTCGATGTACAAAAAATACTCTAAAATTTTAAATATTGTGAATTAAATTATTTTTTCGAAAATAAAACGATAGAATTATAAATATTTAATAAAAAAGAATAATATTTATAATAATTTTTAATTTTTAAAAAAATTTAAAATGAAAGAAAATTTTTATTAAATGAATCATAAATGAAAATGATGGACGGCATTCATAATTTATTAAATTAAATTAAAAAAATATCTAATATTGGAATTATATTATAAAAAAATAGTGAATATAAATTTATGACTAAAAGTGATCCATTTGATTTAACCAAACTGAATTATCAGTTTTATGATCACTCACTCATATATACAAAATCTTCTGTTTTATTTTCACTGATATATACATCCGGTATTACGAAAAGTATGAGATTGTCGCAATCTTACAAAAGATTGAATAGAGAGTCTTACGCCAGATATTACAATACGCGTCAGAACTGAGCATTACATTTCACTTACAGCTTTCACGATACAAGGAACTATTCGTTCTACAGATCATTGTTTGCTATAATGTCTAATATAATAGCCATATGTGCTACCATGGAATGCGTGTTTAGTAAAGTGGAACGAAAAAATCAAAATTATATAATTATTTTCTAATAATAAAAAATTAATTGTTTCTAATTTTTTAGATTTAATATGTAAAATATAGTTTCTATAAATTAATTTTTAAATAAAAAATTATTAAACAAAAATTTATAAAATCAATGAAAATAGCAATTTTTAAATAATTTAATATTAAAAATTTTAATAGCTTAAATATTATTATATTAATTTTTATTTAAAATCATAAAAAAATTTGCCTCTATATCTTATTCCATTGTAATGTTTATTCAAATGAATTACATTTTTTTATAAATTTTTATATTTGTAATATATATTTGGCATTATTTGACATTTATATTATAACAATATTACAAACACATATAATTATAACAATAACATATATTAATATTTACATTTAAATATGATATAAATTTATTATATATTTATAAATATTTCAATGTAAATTTTTATTTATAATTATATTGCTCATTGTAATTTCATGCTATAACAATAGAACAAGGATTAAAGCAATCTTTGATTTCGGAATAGTTTCATTCATCGGCAAACTAGAAAGTTATGTACTTGTTATCTTTACCGATTCTAACCACGTCGAATCTAAACTGCGTTCAATCGAAATTTCGCCTCGATCTTGAAATATATATACATATACATTTATGCATTGCATGTATACATTTATGCATTAAAAATGAAACAATTGACAATTTGTCTATTCTTATCACGAGATTTACTATTAAGATACAAAGATATACTCAACCTTCTTAATTTTTTTAATAATAAAATCATATTTCTACTTACAATCATTATTACGGCCAAAAATAATTTCATTTTCGAGATGATAAAATACCAAATTCGGATCACCATAATAGATTCAGTTTGAAAACACTTCACCAAGTCAAAACAATTATATCACTATTCTTTGTAACTAATTTTAACCACACCGCGATACCTTTCGCGAGGGTTGATATCTTTTAAAAAAATCAAATCACATAATTATAAATATTGCGCGAGTCTCTCACGGAACTAGGTTACCGTAACACGATAAATGATTATAGTGAAGCACGTGTCGATGTATCCGTAGATGCGCTTTATAAGCTAGATGGATCGTGGAAACGCTGATGTGTAATCATTGAGTCATGTGTGGTGCGATCGTTGACAGATATTGTCGACCG
>NW_006263351.1:1940403-1953897 GCF_000469605.1 Apis dorsata | reverse complement strand
TGAACGATTAATTTGTCAAAAAAAAAAAAAAAAAAGAAACAATTTTTCTTAAAAATGGACTACACAAGTGAATTGCAGGATAATTAATTATACATGAACAGGAATCAACAAAATCAATGATTGAAACAAATGAAACTTTTCATTGTGCATATAAAGATTTTTAATTTATATTAAATAATATTTCGACTAAATACGATACACGGATGCAATAATTATAGTCTAATTCACACTTGAAAGATTAATTACAAGCACCACTATGTGACGGTATACTCAGACTATAGAGAACGAGTATGACCGTCGATACCTTAGTCACCGCCACTGACACCGTATATATGTATTCCGTGGCGTTAAGTCCAGATTCCGTCGGGGTTTGTCCTGTACGATTTTAAACGCGGCAATCTTACCTAGCAACGTGGGTAACTCGGTGTACCGATACCAATACTCGCATCCGTACCCCTTCCTCTTGCACGCATGCACGAGTTCCGACCGAGTGATGAAGTGGGGTGCACAGGTATATACTTTCACTAGTGCCCGTGTTCCGTATCGCGCTCTATTCGACCTTACACGTTGACAAAGATTGTGTCGCTAGAACGGGATCAATGAAATTGCGTAAAGAAGGTCGACTAGATAGTTAAAGGTTCTGCTTTTATTTTTTTATTATCGGTTAGAATTGATTCAATCTCTTTTTATTAATGAAGCTAAGAACAGTTTTGAATAGGAAATGTTTTTTTATATATAAATATGAAAAATAATTAAACAAAAACAATTATCAATTATTTGAAAGAAATCATAAGGAAATATTTATTTGATGACAATATTAATTTCTTTTATATTATATTTGATTATAGTATTTGATTTATTATTATCTTTGAATAAATATGAATGTTTTCTAATAATTTTTTTAATAAACAATAATATAATTGTTATATTATAACAATATGATTTTTATATTTTGAATATTGAAAACAATTTTTTGAAGTCATGCGCATCTGTACAAAATATGTAACAACTCCATCTGTGTGTATAATCGAGAATTTAATATTAATTGATAATATTTTCATAATATTTTTATTTACATATTCATGAAAAATATTTTTCACTAGAATTCTAATTGTTTAATTATTAAAAATAATAACAAATTTAACTAAATTTATTATTTATATTTATATATTTACATATTTGAAAATTCAGAGTTACAATATAAATTTATAAATATTAGGCATAATGAATATTAAATTTGAATAAAAAATAATAAATTTTGATAAGATTAATACAAATCAGTAACTAAATACATAATTAAAAAAATTAATCTTATCAAAAATAGTTCCAAATATGACCACAAGATGCCAGACAAGTAATCTGGATAAATTTCATTTTTGTCTTGTTAACGTAAATTAGTATATATATAAAATATTGAAGAAAGATGCGAAAGAGTTAAACATATTTCGAACACCTTTCAAAAGAATTAATTGTTATATATATGTTTTGCTATGTGAGTTTGTTGTGTCGTTAAATTTCATGAGAAGAACCCAAATCTCTCAATACTAAAAACTATACGCTCCTGTTACGGCATAGCGTGATCATAGCCATGGCGACTACTGCTTCATCGCGGGTAGATGAACTCGTACAAACTGTCACTCTGCATAATCCTCGGAAATTATTATTCACGGGATATGTTCTGCCCTCTGTGATATTACACACTGTGTGGATTTATAGTTGGATTTTTGTCTACGGAATTGATGAATATTATGATGCGGGTTTAGTGGGCATTGCAGCTATCGGCGTATTACAAATTTTCATATGTTTGTGTTGCCAGTGGTCAGTGCATATACACACTTTTTTTAATTGTAGCTCGGTGAGTTGACGATTGTTTATCATAAGAAAATATATTAATTTAATAATTCGCACGTGTATTGTTCAATATGTTTCGTTAACGTGGCAGCCATTCGAACCGGCCTTCTATTCCGATAAGTCACATGGTTGCTTGACGGGAAATTTTAAATTATAAAAATATAAATTATTTTAGGAAAAAAATCCATATAACGCGAAAATTGCAAAAGTAGTTCCTACTCCTAATAATGGAAGTTCAGAACTTGTCAAACTACATCATTCTGAACAACAAGAACCATGGTTTATATTTCAAAAAACCAAGTATTACTGGAACTCGGATAAAAAAATTTTTCAAGGTCTTCAATTTCCAATTAATCATTCTGTTAAACATTATTGTGAATGGAGAGGATATTTAGATGAAAAAGATATTGCAGCAGCAGAGGAAAAATATGGAAAAAATAAGTAAATATATTTCTTTAAATTATTAAAAACTATATAATTCAATTTTATTTTTTATTATTTTCATATAGGTTAGATATGGTTGTACCAGAATTTAGAGAACTATTCAAAGAAAGAGCAATTGCACCATTTTTTGTTTTTCAACTATTTTGCGTAGCATTATGGTGTTTTGATAAATACTGGTATTATAGTATATTTACATTAGTTATGCTCATTATGTTTGAATGTACACTTGTGCAACAACAACTTCGAAATATGGCTGAAATTAGAAAAATGGGAAATAAACCATACACAATGATGGTATTAATGAATATTGTGCAAATAAATGCATATATATATTATATATAAACTATATATAATATCATTTTTATCAAAGGTTTACAGGAACAGACGATGGCATTCCATGTTTACTGATCAATTAATTCCTGGTGATATTGTATCTATTACACGATCTCAAAATGATAATTTAGTGCCATGTGATATGTTACTTTTAAGAGGACCTTGTGTTGTTGATGAGAGTATGCTAACAGGTGAATTAATTATGAATTAGATTTAGATAGATTAGATATTAATTTGTAATTTTGATTTTTTATATGTTTTGATTACTAATAATTACTAATTTTATTATTAATGATTAATTTATTAATTTTATCATTATTGATAGGTGAATCAGTTCCTCAAATGAAGGAACCCATAGAAGAAATTGATGGAAATAGACAGTTGGATATAGAAGGTGATGATAAACTTCATGTACTTTTTGGGGGTACAAAGGTTGTACAACATACTCCACCAAGTAAAAGTGTATCTGGCCTTAAAGGTATTTTTTTATTTTAAATTTAAATATAATTTAAATATAATAATTTCACACAATACATGTTATATATTTTTTATATGGAAACTTTCAGCTACTGATAATGGCTGTGTAGCCTATGTTTTACGTACTGGATTTTCAACATCACAGGGAAAACTTTTGAGAACAATATTATTTGGAGTTAAACGTGTTACTGCTAATAATTTGGAAACATTTGGTTTTATTTTATTCTTGCTAATTTTTGCAATTGCTGCAGCATCATATGTGTGGATTAAAGGTATATAATATCTAAATAAATAAAACATATTAATCAATAAGTGAATGTAAATTCCAAAAATATTTTTAAATTATTAATAATTCATTGATACACAGGAAGTGAAGATCCTACTAGAAATAGATATAAATTGTTCTTGGAATGTACTCTTATTCTAACATCAGTTGTACCTCCAGAATTGCCTATTGAATTATCATTAGCTGTTAATACTTCATTATTGGCCTTATCAAAATTAGGTATTTAGAACATATGTGGAAATAATATTCAATTACATATATATTTTTTTAAATAAAAAATTATAATAAATAATTTTATTGTATAGGTGTATTTTGCACTGAACCTTTCAGAATTCCATTTGCTGGAAAAATTGAAATATGTTGTTTTGATAAAACTGGTACTTTAACTAGTGATAATTTGGTCGTCGAAGGTATAGCAGGGATTGAGTAAGAATAATCAAATAACTTTTAAATTTGATTTAATATAAGAATTTATATTAAAAAATCATTTATTATTTTAGAGGAAAACCAGATGTTATGCAACTTTCTGATGCACCTATAGAAAGTATTCAAGTACTTGCAACATGCCATTCTCTTGTACAATTAGATGATGGAATTGTTGGAGATCCTCTTGAGAAAGCTACATTAAAAGCTATTAAATGGAATCTTACAAAAAGTATTTTATTATATATTTTTATTATATTATATAAAATTTTTTTTACAAACAAAATTGTAATAATTTTAATTTATTTTAATTAATTAATTTAATTAATTTATTTATTTTAGCTGATTCTATGATACCTAGAAAAGGACAATCACCTGTCTTAAAAATCGTACAAAGACATCACTTTTCTTCTGCTTTAAAACGTATGTCAGTTGTAGCTGGATATACAACACCTGGATCTTCAGAAATCAATTACATGACCACTGTGAAAGGTGCTCCTGAAATTATTAAGAATATGGTCTGTAAAATAATAAATTGTTTATTTTATTGTCATAATATATTTTAAATATTTTATTTATTTATTTATTTTTTTCAGTTATCATCTATACCAGATAATTATGATTCAACATATTTATCGCTTTCGCGTCGTGGAGCAAGAGTTTTAGCTTTAGGATATCGAAAACTTCCTGGTCCTTTATCATCACAAGATTTAAGAGAACTTACACGAGAAGAATTAGAAAAAAATCTCATTTTTGCTGGATTTGTAATTATAAGTTGTCCGCTTAAACCTGATTCTAAAGCTGTTATTAAAGAGATTGTGAATGCTTCACATTCGGTAAATTATATATATATATATAACTTAAATGTATATTTAAATTTTTTTATTTTTTTATAATTTTAGTGTTGTTATGAGTTGTTATTTTTATAGGTTGTTATGATTACTGGTGATAATCCTTTAACAGCATGTCATGTCAGTCGTGAATTACATTTTACAAAAAAATCAATTACGCTTATATTGACTTCAAATAATGGAGAATGGATATGGGAAAGTGTGGATAGAAAAATAAATTTACCTTTGGAAATAAAAAATGTTTCTCGGAATAATGAAATATGGCGAGAATATGCACTTTGTGTAACAGGAGAAGTAAGTATAAAAAAAATATTTTAAATATATATTAATATGTGCATTTTTTAATATATCATTTTTAGGGTTTAACATATTTAAAAGATAATGAACGAGAGTTACTTCGTAAATTATTACCACATATTGTAATTTTTGCAAGATGTGAACCAAAACAAAAAGAATTTATAATTGTTTCATTGCAAAATTTAGGATACACAACTTTAATGTGTGGAGATGGTACTAATGATGTTGGTGCTTTAAAACATGCTCAAGTGGGTTAGTATATAAATATATTAAATATATATATATATAGTTTTATATAGTTTTATATATATATATAAAACTATATTATTAACTTATTTTATTTAGGTGTTGCAATTTTATCAAGTTTACCAGAAAAAGTATCTGCTGAAAAGCAAGATAATATGAAAAATGAACATACTATTTCAAATTCAACAATAGCAAATGGGCCAAGAAATAATCCAAGAGTTTCTGCTAATACTAGAGCAAGAATACAAAAAATATTGAAAGAACTTGAAGAACAATCTGTTATAGTTAAATTAGGAGATGCATCAATTGCTGCACCTTTCACTAGCAAAATGTCGTCGATTCAATGTAGTAAGTCTTATTGTATACAATATTCTAATAATAATATCAATATAAATTTATATAATATTATAATTATTATTAATATTTGTTTCATTATAGTATGCCATGTTATTAAGCAAGGACGATGCACTTTAGTTACCACTTTGCAGATGTTCAAAATTTTAGCACTTAATGCATTAGGACTTGCATATAGCCAATCTGTTCTTTATTTAGATGGAATAAAATTTAGTGATGCACAAGCAACATTACAGGGTATTTTACTAGCCACTTGTTTCTTATTCATATCAAGATCAAAACCATTGAAAACATTGTCTAAACAAAGACCTCTTCCAAATATCTTTAATTTATATACGATTGCGACTGTACTTCTTCAATTTGCTGTACATTTTTTTTCTCTTGTATATTTAGTTAAAGAAGCTACTTTATTATCTCCAAAGTAAGTAAAATAATAAAAAATATATTTAAAAATTATATAAATATATATTAAATATCTAAAGAATTAATAATATTAAATTATAAATATTAATTTTTTTTTTTTATTTAACAAGGAGTGATAAATTAGCAGCTATATTAGCTCCAAATAATCTATATAATGAAAGTATGGCCTTGAATACAAATTTTAATGATGAAGACGAACCATTTGAACCAAATTTATTAAACAGTACAGTTTATATTATTGCAATGACAATTCAAATTTCTACTTTTGCAATTAATTATCGGGTAAAATACTATGCTAAATGAAATATCATTTATAACTTTTTATAACTTTATTTCATTCTAATTTAACAATTCTATTATATAGGGTCATCCATATATGGAAAGTTTATTACAAAATAAATTTTTATTATATAGTCTTATAGGCAATGCTGCCGTTATATTGGGATTAACATGTGGATTTTTACCTGAATTAGCAACACAATTTGAAATTGTAGATTTTCCAAGTGATGTAAGTAAATAAAGAAAATTTAGTTTAGTTTTTAGTTAGAGTTCATATTTATATTATTATCTTATATACTAATTTTTATTTTATATTTGTAGTTCCGCAGTCTTTTAATTCAAGTATTAATAGCAGACTTTATTCTTGCATATATAGTTGATAGAATCTGCTTATGGCTTTTTGGAGAAGGGAGACATCAAAAACTGTGATTAGTACACAATTTCTATATTCCACTTTTAACTCGAAAAGTGCGAAAAATTAAATATGCAAATTTGTTTTCTTATTTCACAAAGAACAAATTATCTTTGTTTATTATTATATTTATGAATTATATTACGATTCCTATATGGAATATAATGCTTTTAAAAGACTGACCAATATATAATTGAGAAGTCATTATTAAAAATTCATATTGTTGATGGTTTTATATTAATGAAATCTTTGTTACTCATTGACAAATTTAATGATAATTCTTTGTGAAATAAGAAGATTAAAAAAAATTGAGATATATATTATATATATATATATATATAAATACACACATATGTATATGAGTATGTGGTATGTATGTTTTAATGAGTGTAAGTATTACCATAAAAAGTGAAATAGTAAAAAGAGCATGCAATGTGAGTGTGTACAAATGATAAGTAAATAATGCATAATATCATTATTATTATATATACCATGTTTGGAAACAATAAGTGTACCTTGAGAACCTGATTTATGAGAATTTATAAAAACAAACTTCTCTATTGTATTAAAACATAAAAAAACTGACTTTTAATATTATATAAGATGTTAATATATTAATGAATATATTATTGAAGACTTGATTCTAGAGAGAAAAACAAAAGAAAAATTAATATATAAAAATATTGATTTTATTTATTAAGTTATAAGCAATTAAAATTCACATAATAAAGCGTAATGAAAATAGAATTCGTTTCGTCAAACTGTTATTACTTATAATTTAATAAATAAGCCTCAACCAATATTTTTATATATCAATTTTTTTTTTATTTTAGATTTTAGAATCTATTCTCAAAAAGTTTCATACGAATATATTAATATCCTGTATATATAGATAAAAAGAAAATTATTAGTAGATGTTTGAAATTTATGGTAAAATCTCACATATAGATTATAATTGTTTATTATACTAATAATTATTTTAATAGAAATTATTAAGTTATAATTTTTATATTTTGTATAATTAACATGTTTTTTTTAAATAATTCTTATGACTAACATCATAAAATATGCATATAATATATAAATATTTAAACTAATTCAAATAGTAAATGTAACTTAAATTATACTTAAATTTTTGAGTTTATATTTTTTATTTATATTATTTTCATATATATTGGAATCAAATTTAGATGAACTAATGTAAAGTAGATAATTTTAATTACAACATTCCAATTTTATTTCCATCCTATTTTTAACAGTATAAACAATATAAATGGTTAAAAATATGTGACTTTGTTTATTAAAAATGTTTGTGTTTCTGTTTGGTAACAAATAATGTGTGCACACAGAACTATTAGATGTGATCAATGAATGCATATACTTTGTTCAATATTGCCATTTTTACAACAATTAATATATAAAAAAATAAGTCTTATGTTAAAAAAATTATTCAAAATTAAATGGTATTGTATTTGCTGTACTATGATGCAAATTTTTACAGCATCATATTTTTAGATTGAAAATCCTAAATAAAAGCTGATTATATATTATTACCTTTGTAATTATTTATAATGATTATTTATAATGATATATGATATGAAAATACTTTGTTATAAACATTAATTGTTTTTTTTTTAATTTTAATTTCCTCAAATTATTTTAATTAAAATTTTTATATCTTATATATCCTTATCGTCATAATCATAAATGAAAAAGAAGCAATAGAATACAAGTAATTTAAAAAGATATATATATATTTAGTAATAGGAAATAATTGTCAGTATAAACTGATAAGATTAAGATTAATTATATAGGACTAATTGTCAAATTTTATTTGATTTGAAATTATAGAAGCAACTTAACAAATTGTACATTTACCTTATATTGTTTCATTAATGTTGAAATTACATTGTTGAAATTACAGGAAGAATATTTATATAATCATTTTGATTCAATAATAATATATTAACATTTCACAATATTGTCTTTGACAGTATGATTTTATTTTCTTGATCTTTTTTTCCTATCTAAGCTCTTTATAATTTAATATCACGCAATTAATTTAATTTATTATTAAACAATTAATAAAAAAATCAATTAAATTTGTGATTTAAATTGTAAACTGCTAGAATAAAAAGTTAAATGAATTTTAGATTTCAATCGAAGAAACCGGTTGTTGCACATCGAACATCGAACTTTACGACAGTTGACTGTTGATCACGGAACATGGTTGATCGTTACGCTATATCTTTTGTTTAACTATATTTATTGACTGTGTTATTTTGCTGCGTGTTTTTTTTTTTTTCTAATATTTAAATTGTGTAAATCTTTTGCATTATATCTGTTAACAAGAATATTTATGAATATTTCGAGTCACGTAACCGCACTTTTTCATTGTGATTTTCGCGGTTGTGCTTGACATCCTGCGTCATTCTTTGCGTTTGATTGTTTGATCGATAGCTTTGAAATTTTATTTTGGTATGTGAATTAGTATATAGAAGTATATATAAATATTGAACAATTCAATTATTTTTTCTGTTTTCATTAAATTGTTATGTGATCATTTAAATATTAATTTAGAATATTCATGAAAGAAATAAATAATTCTACATTAATTATTTTGTACAAATATTTTCTATATTATATAAATAATTAAAATTGTTTATATAACATGACAATTTATTTAATTAAAATTATTTATATTATGTATACATATTTAAATTAATGGTTTGTGCTCATTTAAAATTTTCTATATTGAATTATATTTATTGATTCATTTTAATATTTATTTTCATAATTCGTTCCAAATTTAAATTCGTTTGTTGCAAGTTAAATATTATTTTGTGCATATTTTATAAAATGAGAACAGAAACAAGAAAAATGAGACCAATTACTTTCTAAATAAAACTTGCTTTGTAGAAGTAAATTCTTGGAAAGTATTACTTGAATAACAAATAAAAAAAATCAGAACGTGAAAAAAAATTACTAATCGGAATTTAACGTTTAAAGGAAATTATTCATTATTTTTTACATTTTTACCGATCATCGATTAAATTGAAATAAAACTATAATTAAATATAAATAAATTGTGCTTATAATATTTTCATTATTGTATGCAGAAGATAAAAATTTAAATAATATATACGAATACGAATGAGCCTATGGTTGCTAAAAATAAGGAAAACTATTTATAAAATTGAGTAGATAGTAAATACTTATCCATAATCGATCTCTATTACATTGTTTGCTGATTATTTTCAGTCGGTAACAATATTAATTCTATTGCATGTATATATATTCATATTATGTTGCATGTATAAAACCTAATTATCAGAAGACAATTATCGAACGTTATTATATATGTACTTACATATATACTTATCAAGAAATCATATGTATGTATGTATGTAGCATGATATTAAATATTTTTTTCACTAACACAGATTTTTACTAAAAATTGGCAAATTTTTATTATAAATTTTAAATGCATAACATATAAGAATTTTTTTCAATATGCATAATTGTATATGATCGAGAATTATAGAAAAAGATTGAGAAATAAATAAATTTCCGTTTTCAAAAAAAAGAAATAAAAACTTACGATATTAATGTATTATATTCACATGAATTGTTATATATATGATTATTTTTCACATTTTTGAAATAATTTTTCATTAAGTCTCACTTTATTCTACAAGTCTTCTAATACATGTCTATTCATATCTTGTAATGTGAAACATAGTTCACTACCTTGAATCAAAATTGATTTCTGTATGCTTCTGACATCTACAATAGAACGAATGATACTAATGCAAATGGCGCTAAGTTTAAATATCTAGTATTATTAGATTAGATTGATAAATCCGATTGCATTTTTTTGTAAGAAATATATACTATAGTAAATATTGACAATTAATTCAAAATTTATTTAACTAATTTTATATATGTAATTTTGTTTTTGATTTGTCTATATCATGATTTTTCTATGATATTTTGATTAAATTAAATATTTTTTTATTATAAACTATTTATATTAAAAACTTCAAATATTTTAGATATGTTTATTTTATTAATGTTCTTAATCTTTATTGATAAAATTTTGCAATGTATGAAACAAATAAAAATCACATAGAGCAAAATCTATATAATAAATATAACGGCTAGAATAAAATTTCAAATAATTTGTAATAATTTAATGCATTGTTAAAACTTATATAACGCAATTGTGCATTGCTATAATAAAAAACAGTTCCTTTTTCTAGATATGAGTAATGCTTTTAATTCAGTTAAACACGGTATTTTTTAGTTAAGAAATAACAGAAATAACAAAGCATTCCTTTATAATCTCATTAAATAGGAAACAAAATCTCTTTATCAATGAGTCAATGAAAACGAATTTATTATACAACTTAATGATAATTAAAAACTTCTTTTAATAAATATGATGTATAATTATATATGTATGATTATGTATGATTATGATAATTAAATAAAAAATTTATTAATATGATTATTATGAAAAATTTTTTGCATTTTGATTTTTGAAAAAAATAAATAAATAAAAGAAATAGATGAATAAAAATTTTTCAATACATAATATATATAAATACATTGACATATACATTAATTTTAATTTATTTATTCATTAAATGAAAAAATTGAAATGCGAATAGTTTATTTCGATATCATATATTAAATACAAGGTCAGGATTATCACGAACATTGATTTTATTCAGTTTTATAAAAAAATGGATAGAATAACATATCAATATTGAATGTTCAATATACATCGTAGAAATTATCGATGTTACTGATATTATACATTAAATAATTTATAGATAAAATATATTATAATGCAGACATCAATTTAAACGATAGATTTAAGTCAGGAGTTCAAACAAGGTTGAAACATTATCATTTTGTTGCATGAGCTATTGACCTAAATCTATTTCTTGAGTTGATATATATTTTAACACATCTATCATTTCAAATCATTTGTGTGATTCCAATCTTATATAGATTGAAGGATATTTCTATAAATGGCCTACATACAATCTCTGACGTTCTTGGATAAAAAGTATGTAGTATGTTTACAATACTGTATATTTAACGATATAACTATGTGTATATATAACTATGTATATATAACTATGTGTTTGCAAGATTGTTGTCACATGATTTGTGGAATTTGTTTTTTAATTTAGAAGAAAAAAAAAAAGTATTAAACGATTATCGAGTAATAGATATTAGTAAAATCTTATTTAGAAAATTTTTTTAGAAAATTAAATATAAATAGCAGTTCTGAATTTAGAAATTTTGTAAGGATGTCTAAAAATGATTTCGAGATTACAAATATTACAAAAAGTTGAAAAATAAAAAGAAAAGATATTAACTTTCGTGCAGCAATTTTTGTTCTTATAAAATTAATGTTAAAATGCTAAGATATATATCTAGTGTTTTAGCATAAAATATTTGTTTAACGTTGCTTAAATTTTTTATTTGCACATTTTTTTTTCTTCATTATTTGTCTGCAGATATCCTCTCTTCTTTTTCATTCCAATGAAAGACAAAATATACGCATGAATTTATATTTTGTCTTTCCTTATCCACGGACAATGTACGCGGATTGTTTACGGATATATATCTGCAAACAATTGTCTCTCAGTCTGGATGGAACTTAACGAGTTAACAAGCTCCATTGAAACACTAACAGCTGCAAGTCGCATTAAGGTCACGTGTCAATTACCAATTAGGAACATACATGCACGATAGATGTGTGCATTAAGACAAGAATTCCGTAAATACATTATGAACTAACTGTATATGTCTTATATTCCATTAACACTATACATGTTTTAGCTATAAAGACCATTAGCATAATACATTCATTTGTAATTTGTAATTTACTTAATACAAACTTTACAAAAATATATGGTGAATTAATCATAAATTACATTCAAACTTATTTTAAATAGCAGTTTTATTTTTTTAATTTGCTTTTTTAATTTGCTATTCAACTCCTTTATACCTAAAGCCCGATAAAAAGAAGACAATAATCTTCGCTTCTTCATCTTTTTATATTTCTTCCAAATCTTTACAAAAGTTTGTAGATTTATTTATTAATGCATGTTTTATTATTATTAAATTTGGGGAGAAAATAAATCTTTAAAAATCCATTATTCATATCATTCCAAGAGGCATTAAGTTTTTGTACGTGTTATTTGATTTCCATTACGGCTATTATTGGCATTATTAAGCAAATCTAGCTTTATAAATCAGGTTTTCGCTTGGCTTCAGTTTCCCAGAGCCAGAATGCTAGAAACAGAGGAAAGAGGATACTTTCATTGGGCAGATTGGCTGGTGTTCGCGTTGATGCTCGCCGTATCTGCTGCCGCAGGATTATGGCATTACAAGAGAGCACAGAAGTCGAGCACGGAAGATTATCTCTTAGGAGGAAAGAGCATGACCCTTTTACCCGTCTCCGCTTCTCTCGTTGCCAGGTATTCCATCCTTCGAATCTAATTGCCACTGTATTAAGCTGTCACAAGTATCATTGATGTTTGCCTTATGAAATAAAATGTAAAATACTATAAGAGATGTATAGTTAAAGAATAATTCTTTTTCTCTTTAGTTTCATATCTGGTGTGACGATTCTTGGAATACCTGCAGAGATATATAATTTTGGAACTCAATACTGGATCACCATTATTTCCATATTTTTTTCTGGTCTCGTCGTGGCTCTTATTTACGCCCCAGTTTTCGTTGCATTGGGATTAAATTCCGTTTACGAGGTATATTTATAACGTTTAATAAATGTG
>NW_006263351.1:1938899-1940195 GCF_000469605.1 Apis dorsata | reverse complement strand
TTTTCTTTTTTTTTTTTTTTTTTTTTGCAGTACTTGGAAATAAGATTCAATCGCGGCGTAAGGATTCTCATATCGTTGATCTTTATAATTGACGTGGTAAGTGCATATATCTATGCTGTAAGGCAGTGTCGATAAATTTAAAATTTTAAATTAAGAAATTAAAAATTTTAAATTACGAAGAGAAATAAGAAAATTTGAAAGAAATGACTTCATCATTGATTTTAATTTGATGATTGAAATTTATTTGTAACAAAATTACGTCATATTACATTGCGAAAACACGAAACTTTAATTTGCTTCTCTTTGAGAATGGCCAATGGTCGATAGCGATGTTGCATTAATAATATCGTAATAAACCAATTTTAGGTCCTTTACCAATCGATCGTGGTCTACGTTCCAGCATTAGCGCTAAATCAAGGTATTATGTGCCGATATTATTTATAATAGAATATTAACCGAATACTACTAAAATCTTCCTGATTAATTACAGTGAGCGGTATCGATGTACATTTGATCGGGACCATTGTATGTCTCATATGCATGTTCTACACTATTTTGGTAAGTTCATGCTTTGAAAATTTATCTCAATATGCGTCAATCGATCATTCGATAAAACGAAATGATTCTTCACACAATTGCTTTTTAACTAGTTTCGTTTTAGATAATTTTATATTGAAGTTATGATTTTTATTTATCTTGATTTAAAAAAAAAACAATATTCTACGTTATATTAATAAATTTCATTTTATATGTACATCTCTGGGATTCATATAAATATTGAACGCGTAGAATGTATATTTTTTGTAGAAAAATTCTGGAAGATCACATATTTAAAGTTAAAAAATATTCCTGTAGCGCCAGACAAAGACACATAAATTCTACGAGCTATAAAAGTTGTACATTTACAACTTCTCTGAATATTTTTCTGATTATCTTTCTCTTTTTTTAATAATAGTTTCATGAAGTTTCGTAAAGTTTTATNTTGTAAAAATAAAAATGATTGTCATGTTTTGAAATTTTAAGCTAAAAATAATAGGCTGAACGACTTTCAAATAAACTTGACATAATCTTGGATTCTAAATAGCATATTTTTATTCTTTTTTATTCTTGACGTTTAAAAATTTTCATCAAAATATATCGTATATATAAATATAGTGATTCATATACTGAAATGAAACATATATTATTGTGTACTATGTTTTTTTAGTTCGATAATTCTGATTTTAATGAAAGTTTATATATATGTGTACAATGAATTTATATATAAAATGAATTTATATATAAAATTTTTTTTTA
>NW_006263351.1:1931575-1938839 GCF_000469605.1 Apis dorsata | reverse complement strand
AAAAATATCTTTGAAAAAATAAAAACTCAGTTCTTTATTTTTTTTTTTTTGAATAAAATATCATTCATTATTATTTAGAATTTCACTTTCTTCAGTTTTCAAATATAATTTTAATGGTACCAAATAGAATAAAATTTTTCATATTAAAAATTATTTAAATTTTAATATTCTATTATAATAAAAATTCTTAAGCAAAATTACATTTAAAAAACTTGAAAATGAATGATAAAAATATGTGAAAATTTTGGAAATTGATTTCACAAAAATATTTAATATACAATTCATTACGCTTTAATATTTTGCAAATATTAAATTCATTAAAATTAAAATTATCTTTCTTTCGAAATTTCTTTATAACGATCAATTTCGTGAATTACTGTATATATTATATTACGTTCGACAATATAAATCGTATTACAAGAAACGCAAATCACCTTGAACCTATTATTCTGAATTCATCTTGGAATCCAAGATGGCAATAATGTTTCGTCAATATCAAAGTCTGAGATCCTTGGACGGATTTTATTAGAACGTGATCGTGTTAAACGATCGTGACGAGGCGGATTCATCTCGCGAGATGTTAACAAGATGTATCGCGTACGGTGACGAGATGCGCGTAAAACAACCGTAGAGACCGAGAATTCGAAGTCTCGAGTCTAGGTATATATGCGAGCTAATTTTCCAAGGACGCCGGTTCAGCGAATTCTCCTGGGGATAACTGGAGTTCCTCGGACGGGAGGGCGCCGGTAGCTGGTAGGAAACAATTTTCGGTGGACAATGCCGCGAAGAATCTCTCACGCGGACCCGGCTACTGGAAATGTTTATGGACGGAAACTGAAAGCTCGACAATGGCCCGGCGGAAACAATGGCGCGGAGCACGTCGAGTGCTCGTTCCCCGTGCTAGCAGATCACAAAGCCAACGCCGAAGTGATTAATCGCATGCTCGCGCGCGCTTGTAATTATTCAAGCAATTTGTTGTGGCCCGCGAATTAATGAAAATTTATCGCGGCCCAGTGACTCTTTGGAAAATTGTTTATTACCGCTTTTGCCCCGTCTGCAAGCTTGTCCTTCGCTTAACGATCGCGTATACCGAAACTGTGTGCGTGAAACTTTTTTGTCAGTCGCTCGTTCGATAATTCTTCCTTTATGTTTTGATAGCCCTTGTTATAGAGAAACTTTGTATAATGAGTAAAAGAAGCCACTTAAATTTCGTTCGTCCCTATCTCCATCTCGAGATTTCTAGAATCTTTGTTTTAGAACTAAATATGGTTTGAGTCTGTGTTTATCGAGTATCGGTAACTTATATTCATTTCTTTTTCTTTCTTCAATTGCGGATGCTCAAATGGACAATATAGTACTGTATATTGTTATTTTTTCGTTGTTTTAAGTGTAATAGATGAGATGGAATTCGATGAAAGGATAATTAGTCGCGATTGTTCGTGGCTATCATGGTTATGTAGATGAAAGGTGGGTTTAATTGGAGAATGTGATTACTAGGGTGGTATCAAAGCAGTAGTTTGGACAGACGCGCTTCAGGTTGGAATCATGGTCGCTGGTGTTCTCACTGTTAGTATATTGGGTACTTATCAAATTGGCGCTGCTGAGATATGGAAGAGATCTTTGGATGCCAATAGAATTGAATTTTTGAAGTAAGAAGTATTTAATTTTATACATGTATTTAGAAAATGGGATAAGTTTGTGAGTTGATTATTTTATTTTTCTCTTTTTTTCTTTAGTTTTGACCCATCTCCTTATACAAGACATACAGTATGGACCGTGTTAATTGGTTCATGGCTCTATAGTACCGCTTATATATCCGTGAATCAAACTATGGTTCAACGATACAGATCATTGAAAGATTTGAAAACGTCCAAACTGTAAGTGAGTATACAATTAATTTTTGATATAAAGAAAATTATATTTATAATGATATTTCTAATGATAGTTTATTTGTTAGTTTATATTTAGTTTATATTTGATAGTTTATATTAGTTTATATTTGTAATGATTCTGTATGTTATTTAATATTTCATTTTAGATCATTAGCGATATTTACTATCAGTATTATGTTGTTCATATCATTATGCTGTTGGTGTGGCCTAGTTCTTGTAGCTTGGTGGTCTCCACCTAAATGCGATCCTAGAGCTTCTGGTCTGATTACTGCCGATGACCAATTATTGCCCGCTTACGTAATGGAAATTGCAAAACATTTACATGGAGTGCCAGGTCTTTTTATTGCTGCAATTTTTGGAGCAGCTCTCAGGTAAATGTTATAAATTTATTTTAATTTTTTATAATATAATTATAATTTTTTATTAAATCGTGCTTCACTTTGCTTCAGTACTCTTTCTGTAGGTTTTAATTCGACATCAGTGGTTGTTTTAGAAGACTTCGTGAAAGGATGCTTCGGTATGAAACCAAGCGACCGATGGTCCTTTATTTTTGTAAAATGTTTGGTTGTTTTGCTTGGTTGTATAGCTATAGGATTGTTATTTTTAGTAGAAAAATTAGGAGGTGTTTTAGTTGTAAGTATCTTTTCAATTAATATTTTTATAAAATAAGAATTTCTTGGTAAAGTTTTATTTTTATATTATTTCAATATAATTTCAGATAACTGGAAGCTTAGCAGCAATAGCTGCAGGCACTTCTTTTGGAGTGTTTACATTAGGTATGTTCTTTCCATGGGTAAATTCTAAGGTAAATTATTTATGGAATATTATTTTTTTCTTATTATTTTTTTTTAATAAATTTTTAATAAATTTTCGTAATTTTATAGTATTTTGTTATAGTATTTCAATAAATAATTATAACAATTTTAATCATTTTTTTTCTATCAATTAGGGTGCATTCATGGGTGCTATCGTAGGATTCGTAATCGCCGGTTGGGCGAGTTTAGGTGCAAATTGGTCCATCGGTGCCGGTCTGCTGGTTCCTAAAAAACTTCCGGTGCTCTTTTCTCATTGCCAAGGCAATATTTCTGAAAGTTTCTTGAAGCAATTTGATCGTCCAAAGTAAGTTAATCTTAGTCTTGATTGTAATTATTGAATCTTCAAATTCTAAATAATTATTGTTGAAAGCTTTAATCAGAGGTAAATTGGTCTGTTTATTACTTTATTTGAAACAAGTACTAAATAAAAATGTCTTTTTTTCAGTGAAGATGACGTATTTCCTCTTTATCGATTGTCATATCATTGGTTCACTGGTTTAGGCACATTAATTGTCATCATCGTAGGTAATTTCATTAGTTGGTGGACTGGTCCTACGGATGTTTCTTCTATCGATAAAAAATTGCTTTCACCAATGATTCATTCGTAAGTTAAAAATAATATATCTTTACTCAATATTTAACTATTTAATTATATGCAACCTATTCTAAAATATCGTATGTTTTAGATGGCTCCCAAAACCTAAAAATGAATATGTTACTAATACTGAAAATAATGGCAGAAATAATGAATTGACAACAACAGCAAGTCTTTTATTATACGATTTGAAAAAAAAAAGGGTAATTAATTATATATTAAAAGTATTAAAAATATTTTTTTGAATTAATAATTTTTTCTTTTCTGTTATAGAGAAATCAACATTTTCCTAATAGCGTTATAACATAATCCATAATTTATTTAATATTTGCAAAGAATGAAATTAAAGTTTTGTTATATTCCTGCAAATGTCATTTTGAATAGGTCAAATTTTATATTGAAACTAAAATTTTCAAATATTTGTGAAATTTTACTTTTTCTTTGATCATGTTCCAGTACTTAAATTTAAGATATTATAGATAATACTTCTTATAGATAACATTCTTATTACATCTCTATATAAGTTAGATCTGCTGATTCAAGTAAAGCGAAGTTTATTATTGTACATGTGTACATATATTAATATGCAATTACTAGAAATACGTATGAATTATTTTATATCGAATTTTTAAAAAATATACATAAAATAAATTTTTATATTATATTTTATGCATTTTATATTACTATTAAATTTTTTATCATTACAGCCCAAATTCTTATTCATTAAAATTATTCATTTCTTATTCATTAAAATTATTCATTTTAATGATATTCTATTAAATTTATTCATTTGAAAACATTTAATAGAATATCATTATAAAAAAAATCAAATAATAAAAATAATCATATAATAAAAATAATATAATAAAAATAATAATAAATAATAATAATAAATAAAAAATCATAAGATTCATAACAAGTTTCTAATTGAATGAAGATTGAATGAAGTTCTTTTGCATTATAATTATAAATAATATTTACAGCATTTATGTATTATTATGCACAAATATTTTGTTAAAGAAAATTTAAATTTACAAAAGGAAAATTAAAAATTTTAAAATATGTCTCTATTTTCTTAAAAGAAAATGAAAAAGATTTGATAAAGATGGTTTTTAATATGATCTTTTTAAATTACAATTAGAACTATTAAATGACCATCTAAGACTGAATAAAATCAGTTTATAAACGTGGCAAGCTGCGTAAGAGAATCGCAGATGCGGAGAAGGCTCGGTTTTGCCGCTAGGTCCAGTTGCTCCTCACACCGAGTTCTCTAACTGAGTTTGTTCGGTTTTCAAGCTTTAGTGATTCCCGACGGTGTTCACCGTGCGGTAGGTTAGCGAAGTCGATAGAGGAAGCGAGAAGAAGGAACAGAGATAGGGACAGAGAAGACAGACCAAGGGGAGCCAAGGCCCCAGGATATTAGCCGGCTTGTTAAGGGAAAGCCAACGCCATCAAACGTCCTTATTAAGGCCACGCAAATAGCTGCTACGCTTCTCTGCGCTTATCTCTTGACTCTGTTTCCTTCAAATTCAATTTTCGCCTGGAAATATGCCTGGTCAAAAAGCATTATCCAGTTCGATTATTGATACTGATCATCGAGATTGATATTCACACGTCACTACATTTTTTGAAATTTTGAGGAGACGTTTATTTGGATAAAATAATTCGAAATAGATTCATTATTCAGAAAAAGGAGTTCATATACATTTTTACAGTTAGTGAGAATAATGTCTGATGAAACGAAATGGGATTTCTTAACAAAAATAAAATAAAACTTCAAATATGAATGTTAGTTTGCATTATTCTATAAATTATTAAAAACATGAATGAATAAGAAATTTAAAATATAATTTTTTATTTGTGATAAGAAATCGGAATTTCTTTTAATTTTATTACTTCAAATTTGTATAATATTTTTATTGTATTCTTTTTGCTCTATAATTTTCGTAAATTGTTATAGATTTTTGCTAGATTTTTCTATTTTTAGTTCATATTTCTTTTTTTTTCAGAATAAAAGATAGCCTGATAAATTATTAACGATGTAATATATAATTAAATAATACAATAAATACAATTAATATACTAAAATTAATAATACAATTAAAAATACTAAAAAAATTTTACATCATGTGGTACATTAAATGTAAATGTCAATAAAAAATAAACGATTTATTATAGATTTTAGATTATATTTTACAATAAAAATGCAAATATGTAAATATGCCCTTGCATTTAAAATGATATTTTTGATTAATAATATTCAATATTAAATCAATAGATTATATTTTTTATTGTTTATTATTAAAAAAATTACTATTTTTTTAATATTTCGGTACAAATCAGAACCAAATTTGAAAAATTCTAATTCAAAAATTAAAATGAAGATTTATCAATTGATTAACTGATTAATTATTGTGTAAAAATATAATACTTTTTTCAATTAATGTTTTTCTTAAAGCAATAATTCTGTAAGCAATTTTTTTTACTCTCCTTAAAGTTGTTACAAATGGATTTTACCTTTTTCTTCCTACAAATACGATTCTTTTCCAACAAGATAATATAAAATCGCCTAATTCTTTTTGACGAATCTTAACAATCCTGAACGTGTTCTTTTTCTAATAGTATCGAAGTGGAGATGCGTGTTGAATGGAAACGTAGCTGTGAATCTCGCACAGTGCATGCGAAGGTTTCATTAAGAGGAGCGCGCGCGACACGTAGCGTCGAAAAGAAAATTGCGAGTTGCGGGCCGCGTGCGGGCTTTATTAAGCGCGCTTCATGCGCGATTTGCATTCGTCTGGGTTGCTGATAGATTTGAAATTCCCACGTAGAACGTGCCACGGTTATATAGGGTCGAGAATTCGAATCGGGACGAATAGCCTAGTAGAATGTATGTACCTATGTAACACGTGATTGTGCCGATGAGTGAAACAGGTTGAACGGAGATCGACAATAAAGATAAGGGGCGTTGGAAAAGGAAAGATGATCGGTAGTGGTGAAAGGATAGAGAGAATGGGGATGACGGAGAGAGAAATGAAGCGGTATCAGTATAATCGTGAAAATCAAACGAATGAGAGGTGATAATGATGAAGTATGATCAGAAGTGTTTTTTTAAAAGAAACGATTAGAGTTTATGGAATATTAAGATAATATCATTTTAGAAGTTGTCAGTTACAAAAAATCATTATAAAATTTTAAGCAATAATTTTAAACTTATAAATATAAGCAATTTTGATAAGTAATTTTAATTTATAAAATTATGAAATTATCATTACGATATTAAATTATATATAGAAAAAACAATGATAAGAAAAATATATATATTCTTTCAACTCAATATTAATAATTCTTTACTTTTTTCTTCAAAAAATATTTGAAAAATTTTAAAATTACACAATTAATATTTAAAGCAGTATTTTACTGATAAAATATATACTTCAAAAAAAAAACAGATTAAAAATTTACTTGAAAAATAGGGATTAAACGTAAATATTATTATCTTTTCATTCAAATTAGATTTTTAAACATTACTTATTAAGAAAACTGAATTAAATAAGATACATGATTAAACATTATGAAAAGAAAATAGATACATTAGGATTAAATAATGAAGCGAAAAGAATCGTGAAAAACCTCGAAAAACGAAATGTCTCTATAGTGAGAGTTGAATGGAGGGAGCGAGATAAAGAATTTTAAATGAGAGGTAAAACATTCGATTCGTGAATCGAGATAGGAAACAGGTGAAGCTGTGGCTGTATTTGTATGGACCGAGCTATCGCATTAGGAAGGGTATAGCGAATAAAATAGAAGATTACGTGTGCGGTGAAAGAGCCAGTCGAAAATTAGAAAAGGATGTGCGCCGTGCAGAAGAAACGTGCGGCAAGAAATATATCGAATTCGAACGAGGACGGAGTTTTCACAGAAGAGGAGGGAAAATCGGAATGTGAAGTCAGTGCAAACGAGAC
>NW_006263351.1:1908900-1931298 GCF_000469605.1 Apis dorsata | reverse complement strand
GTCGGGAGCAACGAAGATGCGAAGTTCGGGGATGAACGAGACGCACGGGCACCGGGAGGTGGTGGTGAATAAGGGTTGAAACGAGCGAGATACAGAGGCCGAGTTGGTAGATAGAGATGGATAGAGAGAGGTCGTGGCGGTTTGAATGGGGCTAGTTTGAGATAGTTAGCGGGCCTTCAGAGGCACAATCGGCCGCGATTGGCGGGCCTACAATCACACGTCGCATTATATGTCCATCAGCACAGCGGATCTTGCAAATACGTTAGCGCGTGAGCCAACGAGTTACCGTCCGCAAAAATCTTCAATTCAAACCGTCGCAGATGCGGATACGGGTCTCTGTGGTCGAACACGGAGGATCCTTAGACACGTTGCAATTTAGTTGAGTTGTCTCCATTTTGGACGTGACTTTCTGCAAAAAATATAGCCAGTGAAGAGTTTGCAGTAATAAGAAGACAGTTTCAATTTTTATATATCTTTTGTTATATATTTTATCTTACTAATTTATTATTTTCATTTGAGTTGCAGAGCAATTAATTCCAATTAGTAATTATAATAGTCTTGTATAATATTCGATATAGAGAAACAATAAGTACCTATAAATATAAAATCATTAGATATTGAGAAGAAAACATAGATTATAATAATTAATTTTAAATTAAAAAATCATTACCATTAGAAGATAGATAGAAAAATTAGAAATATATTAGAAATTAGAAAAAACATATGAAATGTAATTTTATGTGATTTTATAATTAGACAATTGATATCAGAGAGTATAAAAATCGAATATAAAGATGATTTCAATTTTATATTTATATATATATTCCATTACATTATTATAATATTATTACTTTTAAATACATTATAATAAATTTATTTATTCTTAATAACTACTATTTTTTCTCCTAATTTAGAATTTATAAAAAGAAGATAGCTTAAATACTTAAATTATATTTATTACAAGAAAAAGAAAAATTTCATATTTATGTACAAAGTTTATTATCAATTTTTAAAATATGATGAACAAATGAATGATAAAAATTTAGATTTATCAAAAATTTTTAATAATCTTTAAATTATTATGTTTATTTAAGTCTCAAGCTTCTATTGGAAGGAAAGACAAATAGTGAGCGATATTAAGTGAAGCACATCTGCTAGGCAATACGCGATTAGGCGCAGAAGCATCACAGCAAATATTGTCTTTCCTAATCTGTCGTTAGAGTCGTACTATCTTAGAATTACCATGGGATAGAATCGAATTCTTAGACAGTTAATTGGGTCCTGGCTAGGGATTTCGCGCGAAGATTCTCCGAATGCAAAGACAAACGAGAATGGTCATAACCCTTAGTCTTGTTTACCCAAGGGTAGAGTTACATTCAAAGGATGTACTCCGGAACTGTTATCCGATGATAAACGGGCCAGCTACGCCTTCTATTAAAGCTTTCCCAAATAATTTATAATCTCGTATAATTTCCAATATTTGACATGTATTAGATTATACATATTTATAATACATATTTAGCAATACAAATTATATATATTTATCAAGTTTTTCATAGAAAAATATTTTTTATATAATTTGTTATGAATAAAATTTAATTTAAATTGTTCAAATTGATAGAAAAATATTTTCCACTCACGGTTAAAGAATTCATGATAAAAGCGACAATTTTAATCATATGATTCACCATAACTTGATGAGACTTTTTTCGATAAAATTACAGATACTATTTATAATTCCTGTAATAATGAATATTTCGTTAAAGAAAATTTAATCTCATTAAATGAAAATTTACAAAGATTATTTTTGAAATTCTCAATTTTTGAAGTATATTAAATTATATTTATCTCATTAAATTATTCAGATTTGTAGAAAAATATACTTTATTCAATATTTTATTTTAATATTTTTTTATTTAAATATTAAAAATCTTTAATTACTTTTCAATTTGAGAAAGAGAAAAAATAATGTAATTAAAAAATATTTTTATGAATATAATATTATTTCAAACATGTATTAGATAAGCGAATGTTGAGAATTTCTCCAGAGATTTTCAATATAAATAGGTATGATTATTCGAAACCTCAAATCAAACGTACCTGGAGGAACAGCAGCAGACTGAGGGAATAACTAATTTATCAATTCTTCGCTTCGGTTGGCTTCGATACCTATGGCTATATTTGCGAACTCGTGTAAATAGACCTCCGAACTCTCAGAGTATGTTGTCGCATCGTCATCGTTGTATTTGGCTACGGAAAATCTCCAGAAAGCTCAGGCTTCGAATGTTAACCCATGGAATTAGGTATTCTTGTATTTATTCAATAGAATTTTTTGCAAATTTGTGTTAATTTACACTGCAAATCATATTTTAGAAAAGAAAAAATATATTTTTTAAATGAGAGAATATAACAAATTCAATTTAAAAAAAAGAAAGAAGAAAAAAAAGAGATATAATCAACAATCAAATCATTAAAGAGAAAAAGAATGAACAATTAAGTTGAATTATTATTATTATTTTGTATACGCATGGATTTAAATTTTCACGTTTTTAATAGAGGATATTTTTAATATTTGAAAAAACAGGGAAAAGTGGTTTTAAGGAAAACCACTCGAAGTATAAAAAGTACAAAATAAGCGTGCACAGTTTAATGCGGAACGAGAGACGGAAAATCGGTTTATCCCAAAAAATGGGCAGAGCAATAATGACGCCAATTAATGTAGATCGAGTAGTGCCGTCATGGATTGTGGCGAGCTCGTGTTCCGAAATGTTGTACACGATACACGAGATCGTTAGAATAAAAATTTCGCGCGCAAACGTGACGTATTAGCCGGGCGAGCAAGTCATAAAGGCGCATAATTACCAGTAGAACGTTCGATAAATTGTAACGAAGATAGAATGATACACTCGTGAAAGGAGCGTGTTTAAAGGGAGCCGTTTCGCTAATTGAAGAAAATTGCACACACGAAAAGGCTTTTAATTAAATTGAACGATTCAGCGAACGAGTTGTATTTATCTACCGTTTTATCGAAATTAAAAAGAATCGGTATTGTCGGGAGAGCCTATTAACAATCGTCAATGCGCTTGCTACTTTTTCAATAGCGTGTCAAATGAATCAACTAAATACCTTTGTTTCATTATTTTAAAGAAATTATTTTGAGTTGTTTTTCACAATTATTCGTGATAATTCTTTTATTACATTTCATTCACAGTTCCATTTTTCTTGTTTCTTTGCAAAAAAATATATGAAAGAAATTTTTATTTATGACTTTAAATAGAGCAAAAACATATATACATACTTTACCGCACAGAATACGTATGAATTTTAAAAAGTCTGGATGCTCAATTTAATATTTTTCAACACGTAACATGAACAGTGTTGAACGTGACTATTATTAATAGGGGTAGGAAAAAATCCAATCAAATCGAGTGCGGTTGTAGCGGCGATTTTATCGTTCGTCAAGATGAAATTTATAACAGCCGTTGCGCTTAATTTGTTTCGAGTGATCAAATAGCGTTCGAAATTTTTTCCACGTTCAATTGTTCCATTTTTGGTGTGATCGTTTAATAAGTTTTAACACAATTGTATTTTTACATATTTTATATTAATATATATGCATAGTATACCTATATTATATGTGTCCTGTTCAATTTAGTTAACGATGACTGATGCCAATCGAACATTAACATCCAATAATCCCATGATGGAATAAAGTTTCCAATAACATATGCGAAATTATCTATTAATCATTAACAACGTGAAGTTGTTTGCTAACCATGAATAGCGAAGTTAACGACATCTAGACTTCTATTCATTTCATGCCGTGACGTCATAGCGCAAAGGACAATTGCGCAACTAAAATAGGCGCTAAGTGTGTAAATGCATTTATCATCATATCATGCAAATTATTTTGTTTCTTGTTATAGTTTTAGTATAATTCTTTCAATTAAATCAATGAAAACATATTAAAGTGTATGAGTGTAAGAGTGCAAGTGAAGTGTAAGATGTAGAATATGAATGCAGAACCAGAAGTTTGCATGATTGGCAAATTTAATGAAGGATTCTGTAATTTAGGTAAGTAATAATATTATAATCTTCCATCTTTGTATGAAATAAAACATATAATTATATTTAAAAACACATTGATTAATAAATATTGATTAATAAATAAGTTGAATCTTTTTGATAAATACATATATATCATAAATCATGTATAAATTAATTTTGCTATGTGTAATTCTTTATCAGAATAAAAATGTACATATATATAGATATATTATATATATGGGAAATTAGATATGAATTAGATAGAGGACTCTTTATTTAAATAATAAACTAAATTTAAATTAAATGATATTATTTTAAATGTAATACCAATCAAAAAAATAAATTGAATAATATTATCTGCACTAATATAAAACATATGTATTTATGTATAAATAGATATTTATCATAAAATAGATTATTTCGAAAAAGTGTGCATCGTGTAATTGAAAAACTAGATAATCATCGATTCTATAATTGTTCCATTTTCTCTATTCGGTGCATTTTTTTTTCTTTTTTTTACTTTTTTAAAACATAAAACTATTAATGTTTATTTATCGCTTAAACATTAATTCGTCCTAGCGACAGATTTGACATTTCCATCTTGTAAACGATCGTTTTTATTGGTCGTATATATTGCCAATTTCAGGGTTAATTTATATATGATTTTGATTTGAAACGTCCATTGTAAACAACCACAGAGGTAATTAGAACGGTTATACGATTGAAAACGCATGTTTTGTTGATATTTAATTTACGCTAGATCGATCAAACGAATGAGTTATATCGATGCATTTTGACTTTATGTGGCAAGCGAAAAGGAAAAGCTTCGAAACTGTATTAAATATAGAGTTTTCATTTTTAAGACAATTGATGAATTGATTATTTTATCGATTACTTTTTTAATTCATTTCTTTTAAATTATGATTAAGATATTTGATACTTCGTTTTTACTTCGTTTCTACTTGTATTCGAAATATAATTTAATATTTTATTTTATTGATAAAAATTAAGGGAAATTTTAAAATAACTTTAAATAATAGAGAAAATAAATAAATAATGAAAATTTATGAAATGGCTCGAATGGATCAAATACAAATAGTTGGAAATAAATCTCGAGGAAAAATGAAAAATCAGTTTCAATTATTTTGTTCTTTTTCCAAATACTATACTCTAAATTATTGTGTTTCATATATTATTTGTTTTTTACAAAATAAAATTAATTATTTTTTGCAAGATGTACAATAATTGAAGGTATCACAAAAAATTTTTTTCATTTACTATGCGGTATAATAATAAAAGTAATATAAAATTTAATTAGTAGACTGTTTTAATTACTAAATTATTGAAAAAAATAAAAATAATATTTTTATTATTCGCATTATAGTAGAACATCGATTATCTGAATTTTGATTATCTAATGACTGATAATAAATTTAAAATAGCATATCTAAGAATGTTTACATTATGGGAAATATGTTCTGAGATAATATCTAAAAACGATTACTTTTTTATAATACATTTCTTTCATAATAAACATTCATAGAAATAATATTTCATAATTCATAAATTTGTTCTTCCTGTTTATCTAAATCTATATATCTTTCTCAAATAATCGATATTTTACCGTTTTTTATTTAATAGAAAGCAAATATATCTTATTTTTTAAATTTTCTAACAAAGTTTATAAACAAATCAAATTAAATCATAAAGAATCATAAAGAAATATTTTTGAAATGAAGAATAAATATTTTACACTTTTAATTAGAATAATAATTAAACTTTATTTTAAAAATTGATCATTTTAAATTTTGTAGTATTACAATTTATCATACGAAAAAATAATCTAAAAATACAATAATTGATAAAAATATCTTATTTACAGAATTTTTTTTTCTAAAGTCTTATTTTTTTCTTTTATACATATCAAAAACATATCAAAAATTCAAACATGATTAATAAGCAATATTAATTCATAGACACGATAAAATAATCCTTCTTCAAAAAGCATTTCATTTCTTCCTCATTGAATCGTATCTCACTATTAATACATGTATTTCAACACGACTTCGTAATTGCAACGTTATTATATCATATACGTATTCTCTTCCAACTTTCACATTTTCATTGCATGTAATCCCTAAGCAAGCGCTTCGTCGATAAGATGTACCTTAGCCAGGGCAATTAATCACAATAACGTCATAATTACTTAAGTGCGTGTCGCAACAATCACGTTGGCAAAGAGAGAAGCTAACAAAAGACAGTCAGTGCGAAAAGGCGCGGCCAGATGATTTCACGGTAATTTTTTAACCAGTCACGAGTCCTACGGGATTCGAGGGTGCAGAGGTTTCCGTCATATCGAGATTACGCTTTCTATCGAGCATCCGCCAATCTCGCCACGAGTTTCAATGAAGGCCCATCGGGACCTCGTCGCTTCGTGTCGGACATAATGACGAGTGAATATTTTTCGCTGAAACGTGGATTGCCCTGTGTGTTTCGCGTGTCGCCCTTGTCAACGAGAAACATTACGTTTCGTTCATCTTTTCCTCTCACAATCTCAAATAAACGGCGAAGACATTGCAATTTATCATATGAATTTTTGCGATTGATCATTGGCTTGCTCGCTTGTTTGTTTCCTATCTTGCATGCTATTTTTCAAGAATTTTTTTTTTTCGCGAAATGGCACATTTAGCTTAGAGACGCGAGGGAATATTCGCAAATGGAGATTTGAAATTTGCGCATGGAATTGAAAATTGGAACATGGAATTCGGGGAGAGGAATTTTTTTGTTAAATTTATTTCGAATAATAGGAATAAAAATGTATAGCATGTTGGGTTTGCTCGTATATATATATATGTGCTATATTATTTTCTGAATTATTTGAAAATACGAAAAAAATGTTTCATATGGAAGTTGTTTGACTTCATGCGGGAAACTTAACATGATATTTCGATTTTTTTTTTTTTTTTTATATTGATGTTTGAAGAGGCTTGAATGCCAATGTAAGTTTTTTTTTAAATGGAACTACATGTGTTTTTTAATATTGCCAGTTTTGTTACGCTTTTTGAAGAGGAATTCGACGATTATTTTTGATCAATAATGTATCGAATATTTTTATAAATATTGGTAGCAAGCGTCAACTTCGGTATTCGATTGTTTACTCTTTTGCGGATTTTAAAGAAGAACTTTATCGAAGTTGAAGCTTGTATCAATATTTATAAAAATAGTCGATATATTATTGATAAAAAATAATATATATGCATCGTTATATTTATCTTGAAAAGCATAATAAATTGGCAATAACGAATATATAATTTCGTTTAAAACATTGGCATTCGAGCTTCTTTAAATAATAAACAAAAAATTTTTATAATTTTTAATATTTTCAATAATTTCAAAATAATAGTTTGTATAAAAATAAACCAAATATACTTTATAATAGGAGTTAGTATATTAATAAGTGGTAAAAATATTGAAAAAAAAAACAATTATATGAAAAAAATTCTTAATTGATTTTATACTTTAATGATAATTAATAGTCGAAATTTAATCAAATTAGAATTACAAATTATTCATCTCGGTTCGAGAAAATTTAAGATAACAACAACAATAATAATAATAATTTACATTAATTGGCACGATTGTTAAATTGAATACAAGAAAGAATATATATAAGAAAATAATATTATCGAAAAAAATTACTTATTAAAGATTACATGTTGAAGATTAATTTTTAAATTGCACATTACACTTTTAGTATGATTTTTAAAAGAGAATGGCAATTTATAAAAAAAATTAAATAAATGTCTGATATAATTAGCTTGATTAGAAATAGAATTGCTAGAAAATTTTGTAGCAAAATCAATTGTATTTAAATATAATATATATCTAATTATAAATAAAGGAAAATTTTAAGAAATCCTAGGAATAACATTAAATTCAATGAGTTTTAAAGTATTCGAATAATCGATTTAAATTATTTAATATTTCATATATAAATATTATATATGAATCTATATCGTTCAAAGCTTATGACAAGTTTTTAGAAAAGATTTTTCAATCTTTCGAAAAGAAAAATAGAACATAAGAACTCGTGCTATATTTTTCCCATAAAATCAACGTAATTTTCATATTAAACATTCGAAACGAAAGTTTAATTAATTCGAGATATAAAAATACAAGAATACAGTACCACAATTATTGTAAACTCAAGAACATTCTTTTATAACCTTTTCGACAATATTCAACAATTAAAACCAGAAAATATCACAATCTTACACGAAGAAAGAAAAAAAAACACATTTTTTTCTTTTCATTCCCATTCATCCATTTGATCCTTTCATCGTCCCCTAATCGAAGCAGCAGCAACAACAGCTTCACACTTATTCCCACTAACGAAACAATCGGTATCGATTGATAGCACAATTATCCACGTGGTGACCGATAAAATGAGCGTGATACATCGTTCCAAGGATCAAACGGCATCCTTGTGCACGAGCGTCTAGTTAGGGTCCGCTTTGTTAGAAAGCAATGAGACTCCTCTCGACTCCGTCGACATGGCTCGTGGTGGTGGTGGTGGTGGTGGTGGTGGTGGTCGTGGTCTTGGTCGTGGTCGGTAATATTTCACGGTAACGGTATTTAGCGGAACCGTCGCGACTGTCATCCGCGATGAAACGGTGGAGGCAGGGAAGACATTAAGCGTAATGAATTACCAGCCGGGAGGAGTAATGTGTCTTAATTACGGGCCCGCGGCACAATAATTATGTAATTAGGCATTGTTTGCCGACCAGCCCCTAATCACAATCCCGATGTCGTAGCCACGTCACGGCTCGAGGTGCTGCATCGCGTTATCGACCTGCTCCATTTCAACGTCGTTCGTCTAGACGCTCGTCTCCTGTGTGACCGGCTTTGTGCCGCTAACTTGTTTATTTAAACCTAAAAAATTTATATTTCTCGATCTATAAACGAGATTGTGAGATCCTTTTCTTAATCTTTATCGCGCATATATGTCTTCAGGGATATCGATACACGTACGTTTTTTTTTAAATTATTCTAAATAAAAAAAAAACAAAGAAGGAAAGAATATTAAAATCTGAAGAATTTTTTAACGAAAAAAATTCGAAATATTTTTTTATTAATATTTTTATTTTAACTTGACAATCATTGCTTTGAAAGTATTATTACCTTTGATATTTTATAGTATCCCTGATTGGTCGAAGTAAATAAGTATTGTATAATTAAGAGAGTTTTGTTGTTTTTCTTTGTGATGAGAAGGAAAGATGCATGGAGAATTTATATTTGTTAAAATAACATCTTTAATAAAAACATAACGAACAGATCATTAGATTGTAGATGATAGAGAGAACAAATTAATTAAAAGAAATGCGACAACATGCATGGAGCAGCAGTTAATTAACCAACTCGCGGTTTAGTTGAGTAGATAACCAGTTTTCTCAGTCAACTGATTGAGTCAACAATATCGCAACCGCAATCTGTTCGTTATTTATTTTTTTTTTTTATGATACTTACTTTATTTAACAAGACAAGAAATTTTATGATATTATACATACAATAATGTATATACTATAGTGTACATTTCAATTGTTTATAACTTGACAATAAGCTTTAATTAGCTTACCTATATATTTGTTTTGACCTTTAGAATTGATCCATCAATACATATGTTACAAGTAAAATGTAATAATACCAAAAATATTAAATATACTTTTAAGTATAAGAAATATTATACTATTAAGTATAATTAATCTTATATTATTAAATATAAGATAAGTATAAGAAAGAAGGAAGAACTTTTATTTAAAATCTTAAAATCTATCACAATTTGATATTTTCTTTTATAATAAAGATAGGTAATAAAATACATGATATATGATCAAGAATTATTAAATTATTTTTGTAAATATATTAAAATTTTCTATTTTTATCATATTATTATACTGATATAGCAATATAAATAGAAAAAAATACTGAATTTTAATATTCAGCAATGAATAAAAGTGTATAAAATTGAAAGAGTATATGAATAAGAATCAGATCTTTTTTAGATTCATGTGATATATATTAATTATATATAATTAAATCTATTCCTTTCTTTTCACCATGCTTGTCAGAACCGTGTTCACTATAGTTAGAAACGATTATGTCGAGTTCAGCTGTTCTTTCCCCTTCGTCAACAATGCCTTCAGATTCAGTTAGTTGTCTGCACAAGTCATTTTAGGCTCGGTGTACTATCCAAGGTTTAAACAGCTATGGTTCTTTGTTTCATTTTCATAATCGATTAGAATTAATAGAAACGAATAATTCTCTATAATATGAATTTATAATAGGTAAGTGTAGTATTTGTAGTATTTTTAGATTTTAAGTGTTAGATTTTTCCAAAATTTTTCTTTTTTTTCTATTATGCAAGTTTTCTATATTTTTTTTCTAAAAATTTTATGATTTCACTTTCCCAGAATAAAAATGGATAAAAAAAAGTTTTATTTTCTTTAAATTTCTATTATTTTTTTTTAAAACGATTTTGATTTATTTACAAAATATGTGACTTTTAATTCAAAGAATCAATTTTTTTTTATACGCCATCTGAATATTCTATTAGATAACAAAAATTTTATTTAAAAATTCTATTTACATTTATTTAATAAAATTATTACAAATTTTTTAAATATTTTTATTCATTGTTTACGTGTAATTCATTTATATTATAGTTTTTATATAAAATTAATTTTTATTTAAGATAATGATTAAAAAGAAAAAATATTTTTTATAAATAATATTTTAAAAAATTAAAACATAAATTTTACATTAATATTCAATATAATTGTAAAATTTTAAAAGAATAGTCTATAATTCAATTCAATATATAATAATTTGTTGATTTTCCTATATTATCAATTGATAAATTTTGCGTAAAGATCTGATGAATATCATCTTTAATAATGAAATACACGTTCTCTCGAGTAAAACTAAATATTTCAAAAATTAACGAAAAATTTGACAAATCATATAATCATAACCACAAATCATATATTTTATCTTCCAATATTATTAGTAATCAAATTTCGCAAGAAAGACAAGAATAGAACCGAATATTCCCAAAAAATTTTTCAAATCACGATTATTAGAATCGAATACGAATAAAGAACTTTTGAAATAATCCTTGATTTCCAAAATGATTTGATCGAATTCTTCTAAATTCATGTCGCCACCGTTGCGGCGTCCATTGGCACTTCCGGCGCGCAAGAGCCACGGGGGTGATCAGAGTGCATTAATATTTATGCGCGAAATCAAATCCGTAAGCCGTGGGGTCCCGACCTGGTGGAAACGTAAGCAGAGGAATCGAGTCACCTAAAACGCAAGACAAACACGATGGTATGTCATGGGCTTCGCAGATTTCCTCCAGGTATTTGGGATATCTTCTCTCTGTCGTCGTCGTCGTCGTCGTCGTCGTCGTTCTCTAGAGTGCAAACCGTTCCATTCCAAAATTTACATCGTTCGCTGCTTTCCTAGGTGTCGCACGAGGATTTAGATCCGACCGGATTAAGGCTTCGGCTTTGTATCGAGTTGTGCGTAAGACGCGCGTAAAATACTATGTTTGCTTACCCGTGAAATAACATCGGTTCGGCGATGATAGCCGTTTATCCGTTCCGATCTTCAAATAGGTGGGAATGAACGATGCTGATCTGGTGGAATGATGATACAATATATGTGGATTACATGTGTGTGAGATTGAAGTATTTGTAAAATTTGTAAAAGTAAAGTATATTGTTAGGTGTATGTACAAAATTTGGGACTTTCATGATTAATTGCAATTTCATTTTAAATTCAAATTTTTTATCGAGTTATTTTAAGTTTTGAAATTTATTATTAGCAAAGTAAAACAACATTGTGAATCGGTATTAATAATGATAGTAATAATCTTAAAAGTTAGAAAAATTCTCCCTTACATTATCTTTATTTGTTAGATTTGATTCTTTTCTTCAAAATTTCAGTTGAAAATTTTTCTATTAATACGCGAAATATTAATTTATACTTTGAATTATATTGGACAATATAGAAACGAAATAAACAGATATATTTATTTTAACAAAAGCTTTGAAAGTGACATCAAAGGACACACGAGATTGCTATCCGTTTTAACGAATTGAACAATAACCTCACTATTTCTTCGAACAATCGATGAATAAAAGAACAACTCGAGTCAATTTTGATCACGTGAATATATTAGGAGAATTGGAAAGAAACCCATTATTTTTTACATATAATTCAAAACTTGTAAATTTAAAAAAGAAAAAATGAATGATTAATTAATCCTAAAAGAAAAAAGGAATTATATTTTAAAAAAAGATTAATATTATAAAAATTTATATGCAAATAAATAAAAGCTTTTTGCTCGTGCCAAAAAGTTTAGTAGATTTCCGGTATCCTTAATACTTGCGTAACACCGAGAAGGTGACTTGTGTTAATCGTGGAGAAGGAAAAGATTCCATAAACAGAATGGACCGGAACGAGGGAACATTCCGTTTTCTAATTTATTTCCTTATCTCATTTGGTATAAACCGAGGCCTACACGCTCAATTATTCCTCGTGGAATAACCGCGTAAACTGGTTTGCAGAGTTAAGGGTACAGGAGAGGCAGCCTGTACAAACCAGTTTGTGCAGTTCAGTACGCACGGGCAACACGGCGTATTTAGACGGTTCTACATGCTCGGCCTAATCCGTACAAACCAGTTTGCGCAGTTAAATACGCGCGAGCAACAAGCTCCAAATTCTTGATTATGTTTTCCAACAATGCCGCTGTACTTTTGATATACCGTATAAAGTTTAATAAATAGCATTCAGGAAGACGTTATTATTATATCCTTGTGCCTTGATAGCGACAAGTGTCAATGTCGTATTTTTCCAAAAACGAGTTAAATTCGCTGCAAATTGAGTTTGTAAATAATTATATTCTCTCTTTGATTCTCTCTTTTTGTATTAGAAAGGAAACTTGAAACAACAGAAATTATTTGAATTTTTTTAATGTATCTTTAAATGTTTTAATTTCATAAATACTGATATTAATATTTTTTGCGTTGAGCTACAAATATAGAAATTTTATTAGTCTTTAGAAGCGTAAATTAAATTATTTTTGTTAATATTGCGGATTTTTATATATTTAGAAAAAGAAAAATTTAAATATATAAAAATTTAAAGAACGTATATAATAGGATAAATTATATTTGAAACAAAATATTTATTAATAGAGAATGAATCAAATCTTTATTTAGGCTATAATTAGTGAATATATTGGTGATGAAAATATGAATTTATGACATGAATTAATAGACATCCATGAATTTGTATAGATGATTAAGATTTCATAATTATAGAATGAAATATTTAGAAATTAATTAGAAATTGATCAGACACAAAAATCTGTATACATTTCATGATAATTCAAATAACAAATTATATTATTAAAACTAATAATAATTCTGTTCTGTTAATATGATATGACATTTTATAATAATAATATATATTATATAATATATATTAATAAGTTGTATGTAGAAAAAGTTTTTTAATAGTGGAATATTTCAAAGCTAAGATAAAATCATTCTTTCACAAAAAATATCTTTTTTATTTGTTTAAATATAATATAATGATAATTAAATAAAACATAAAATATTCATATATAATAAATCGACTTGAAATCTCACAGGAAAATTTATCTAACTTGAAAATTTTTGGCAATGAAAGTTTGTCGATGGAAAGTCTTCAATATATTTTCTTTTATTAACTAGATATTAATAAGATTCATATTTTAAATATTTTATAATTTTTAAATTTTAGTGTTTAATTTTAGTTTAAATTTAAATTTTATTTCGTTCCACTACAGAGTTATATTTAAATATATAAAAAACGAGAAAAGCATTGAAACTTCTAGCATTGATTTCACTTTCAAATTTAATAAAAAAAAAAATTACTTCAACTACAATAAGTTATAATGAAGTATATATACTCCTAGAGTTTCATTAATAATGAAAAATTGTTCATTAAAATTTCATTGAAAAATAAACAAATGTTCAAATATTTCCACAAGCCACTGTAGATATAAATTAAAAACTATCCTCCATTACAATATAACTTTCTTATAATATAATAAACGACCGTTATAAAAGGATGTTATTATTTAAATAACATTAATAATATTTTAAAGCAGAATTTCTTTCTGGAAATTCATGAAATACATGAAATCGGAATCACATATTGTCGCGAATAAATCAACCATGAATTTCGGAGGCCATTAATTCAGAAAAGAGCTTATTGCTTTATCCAAGAGATCGAACTTCTACATCGGCCTCCTTATGGCTGATTCATGAAGTCCGTTTCTACTGCCATGAATCTATTACGATTGCCTGTTATTCAAACGGCGCTGGTCATTCGAATGGCAACAAAAGATCATCCTTACATGGTCGTTACGTGCCATCTTCTTTTACTTCGTCCTTCACGGTTCTTGACCGTGTCCTCTATTATAAATCGTTCCAACATCGATGAATAATCGATGACGGAGAATTGGTGGTCGTGCAGGGCGGCCATAGGGAAATGTTTCACGTGAAACCGATAAGATTAATCTTGTACGAACGAATTCGTCTGTTTTTTATCCTTTTTAAGATCGTCTGGGGATCGATGGAATATTTTGTCAAGTAATCGATTTAATGTTTTTTTTCCTATTATTTAAATTGTTCGTTATACTTTTCTCGAGTTACTCGAGTTCATATTTTCAAAACAGATTTAAAATTTTTTAATCCCGGTAAAATGTTTCAGACATAATTAGATTGCGAATTTTTATATACAATTTATATATATATTTATATTTATATTTATATATATATTATATAATATATTCATTTATCATTTACTAAAAATATATGTTAAAAAATTTATATATTTTTTTGTAGAGATATATACTTAATGTTTGTGTACATGAAACTTTAGTTAAACAATTAAGAAATAATTAATATTTGAATATAATAAATAATTCTAAATATGTAATTACTAAAATAAAATAAGAGTTATTATTAGTTTTATTAATTTTTTTACTAACTTTTCATTTTTAATAATATTTCTCGTATAAAATAATTTCATATAATACAATAATTTTTAACAATATAAGTTGTCGCGTTATATAAAGAATGAAAATAATTTGAAAATGAAAATCTTAATCGGATATACAACTAATAATTTCAATGCCAATAGATATATATATATATATATAAAATTAATTATTCAGAATGTTATGTTACAAGATATTAGATAGAACATATTTAAAAAAAAAATAATATTTATTTTTTATGAATTTACAATGTAGAATATTTTTTCTGTCAAATAATAATCTAATAATAATCTAATCTGATAATAATCTAGATTATTTTCAGTATTCTATTTTATAATATTAAAAAGAAGTAAATTATTTTTTACTATACTTATCATCAGCAATTTCAAAAATTACAAGAGTTTTAATAAATTTTATATTACATTCAATCAAAACTTTTTGAGAATAAAAATTTAGTAATCATTTTTAATTGATAATCACTATTTTATACGACAATATCTACCATTAATGCCATTGAAAATGATATTGATTAATTGATCAATATTAAGATAAAGAAAAAGTGAATTTCTCGATAATAATTAACAATTAACAACTGAAAAAATTGATATCAAAGACAATTTTCATCTTTCTCCAGAAAAATATTTAAAAGTCTTTAATTTTTCCTTAATAAATTAAAATTTTCCTTAATCCAATTGAAAAATATCCATTACACACGCAATAATATCGCAGAAAGATTAAAATATCTAATATCGAATCGGAAAATTGAATGATAAAAATCTCAATATAATAAGATTCGTATTTCGTACGAACATAATTTCATCATCGAAATATCTAATACACGTTGATACACACCTTCGAATATTAATCCGCGCGCGTCACAAATTATTTCACCACCCAAATATTAAATGTACTCGCTGTAACGAAACTTGGAATCCTGACATCTTCGTTTCCCCGATACTTTCAACGACACTATCGCTTCTTGGAAGACGGTATAGAGGTACGAGATATGTACGCCAGCCTCGGTTGCTGGGACTTATCGCGAAGCCGGAATGGAAGGTGGGGGTATATATAGTCGCGGAATGGTACAATGGCGCGGAATTATTCATAATTTTAGCAAGTTAGTTTAATAAACTTAAAGCGAAGGTGGGCATTCATCAGGACGCGGCGAGGAGCGTAGCTCGAAGGAAGGAAGGAAGGAAGGAAGGGGTTATAAATACGTCGCGAAGACACTCTTTACCCGACTGGGGAGGAGGGATGAAGAGGATAGGGGGAACGGGTTAGTTATATATGCCTCTCTCTCTCTTTTTCTCCCGGTCCTGATTTGCATGTCTAAAGCTTGAGTTTAACATCCACGGAGTGTCGCGGTCTCTGGCGGGAACAGCTCATTTAAACGTTAAAAAGGAAAAGAAATGTGACGAAGAAAAGGAGGAAGAAAAGGTGGACGGTGGTGCTTGGGACGTTCTCTGCTTATGGCGATGGGATGCTTCCATTTGAACGATTAATGAAAGGATTCTTCGGATTCTTGAAGGAATTTAATAAACATTAGAAGGAAGGGTGATAATAGGGGGCATTCTAATTCGTAATTTAATTCATCTTAAGTGCCAATTTCTTTCTTTTTTTTCTTTTCCAATAATTTTTATTCGATTCTTTAATTTATTTTATATGGGATATTTAAAATTTGATTGATAAATTTTTTAAATAAAAAATTTTACTATTATATGTACGAAAAAAAGTTATGAAGACAAATAAATTGCGATGTGATTTGATAAAATAGAAATAAAATATGTATTATCTGTAACAAGATAAATTGTTTTAAATTTTTCTTAAAATGTAGAAAGATTGTGAAGAAACTTAAGTTATTACATAAAAAAATAAAAGTAATATCGAAAAATAATTTTTTGATAATATTTCTATTATTTGTAAACAGAAACAATATATATATAATTCTTCTTTATCTTCTATCTTTATCAGAAGTATATGCTTCTATAGGTTGATAATTCACAGATGAGTTATTTATTCTATTTTCTCACATAACATATACAATGCATATTTAGAAGGTTTCATATCAAGAATTTCAATATCAAATATCAAATGAATTATTTATAATATCGATTTTACATATAAATATATTCTAACATATAGCTTTTAATTTTTTTAATATATTCCATGCTTAATTTATTTTTGTTTAATGTATAATATAATGATTCATGTATTATTAGAATATATAATAATTTTGTTTATAATACGTGTCTTGTAATATTTATAATATTTATAATTGCCAAGGAAAAAAGTGCAGATGCATTATATAAAAAAATAAAAATTTTTAATTTTAACGGATTATATCATCATAATTATAATAATTAATTTTTTCATTAAAATACGTTAATACGTTTCTTAGTTTATATTTTTTTAATTAATAATCATTAAATTGCGGATTTTTATTCTATAAAATTTAATTTAAATATTTCTCAAACATCATAATGCATGTTATATTTTAAATATTTCATGTTTTTTCGCATATCGTGCGCATTTTACGAATTTCTATACATTCAAATTTTATATAAATATCCTAATATAATCAAATCACCATATTTCTTTGTTTGAACAATTGATATTTAAATGAAGTATATTATTACATCACTTATAAATAATCATCGAAGCGATCAATTTATCAGCAGGTGAGTCTATTTTCTCTATTTTCTAATATATATTTTCTAATATATAATAGATAGATTAAAATCAGGACTAATACTCCATGTCGAAAAGTAACTTTTCCTCGTGTAGGTAGATTGCTTGATGAAACGAAATTCACTTCGCGAGGAACAACTCGGCAACTTTTGCATCGGATTCTCTGTCGCCGCAAATGGATGTAAGGGAGTCTCGTCACTCGTTCGTCCAGACTTTTCTAACTTTTCCATCCTTCAAGTGGCCCCAACTTTTGTTTCCATAATGTATTAACGCAAACGTTTTAACGCGATCGATGATAGAGGACATCTTGAGATGTGTATCTTTCTCAGATCGTTCGTACATCCGAGCTCCCCTTTAAAAGATGCGAGATAAGAACTACCCATGAATTCGTACTAGGCTAGCCTGTTCCGATAACTTTCTCCTTGTCACGTAACTAAATTTTAAATATTTAGAAATTATTTAACTTGAAAGAAATCGCAATTATTCATTTCGCAATGAAAAATATCGTTTAAATAAAATATCGAATCCAATATGGATTGATCAAAAAATGTCAAATCATTTGAACGATTTTGTTTTACAGATTTTGATCGATATTCAATATTTTGATAATTTTGGTATTAATAATCAAAATTTCTGATCCACTTGATCCATTATAATATGAATCTATTACTTTTTATTTTTCTATCCAAAATTTATAATTAAAATTTTCGAATGACAATCCATTATAATATAAAACCTTTTACAACTTATTTCTTTTTTTTTTTATTATGTGTATATAAAGAAGGCGATAAATAAAATATTTTTAAGAGCTTTTACAAATAAGTAGCTCATTAATTACAAATATTTTAAAAAAATATATATATTTTAATTATTATGCGATAAAAATTATTTATAAATTTATATATGTTTCGAATATGGAATTAATTAATAACTAATTAAGTAAAATTTAATCGATCTATCTATCACTTCGAGAACCATTTTAAATAACTATGTTATATAATCAGTTTATATAATTGATATTATAGAATATTATTATTATCTAATAATCGTCAGATACATAATGATAAAATTATTATTAATTGTAGGTTATTTAGGTTAAGTAGGAAATTTATTCTTTTATTTTTTTAATATTAATTTTTTCTTTTTTTACAAAATCATGTTTTAAACATTCAAATTACATTTTCACTTTTCAATATTAATTTTTAAATATTAGTAATACACAATAATCCTATATTATCATGTATTTTAATTTTAATTTAATCACACAATTTTTTGTGCATTCTTTATATGTTTTGAGTGAGTGAAAAAAATATCAGTCTTGGCAAAATTATGTTTTAGGCTAAACATAATAGAAAATTAATTAAAAAATACTATAATATTTCACATATAAAATACAAATGAAGAATCGAAATGATATAAAATAAATATGAAAAAAAAAACTTTAATATATTATAATGAAGAATCCAATAAAAAAACAAAATTATAATTGGAAAGAATATCTAAAAAATAATATAAATAAATTATTTTTTAAAACATTTCCTATCTAATATTTCCATGTCCACATATTAATACTTTTACTATTCGTCCATTTGGCATTAAAGTTATTAATTACACATTCAACCAACTATGCTTTTACTTTTGTTTTATCTCCGATAAAAAAACAATATGCATTTCATATTTCGCATCTTAAGAAATTACTTTTAACGAATTTCATCCATTAATGGATTTTTTCTTTCTAAAATCTTTTACCAAGAAAGATTAATATCTTATTTCACGATATGACAATCTTATAAAACGTACTGTAAACGAAAAATCATATATATATAAATAAAACGTACATCACGGCTCGATATAACGCGATAAATCTGCACGATGGAGGAGGAGCTGGTGGGGGGAAGGATCAAGGGGTGGAATAAATTCAAATTCGCCTAAGGCTGTAAGAAACTGGCCGAACGTAAGGACGCACCGCGTGGAACCGACACGCGGTGTAATATCATCGATGTAATTGTATGGAAATAAAAAGCGCACCTTATCGTTTATATCTATACGTGGGTTGAACTCGTGTCGAGGGTTTAATGGAGGAAGAAAGAGAGAGAGAGAGAAAGAGAAAGAGAGAAAGAGAAAAGGGGAGAAGAGGAAGAGAGAGAGAGAGTAGCGTTGGTGGAATCGATGTAACAGGACGAAGATGGGGGAAGAGGGCCGCTCAGGGATTTATGTCTCGAGTAATACTACTCTTAACCGTAGCTTATTATGGAAATTTCCTTAAATTGTCGGTTGCCTCCGCGGAGAACAATGCAAACAGAAAATGGATAATTATTGGACTGTAAATTGTGGCGGGGCATTTGGTAATTTATGTTAATACCGATCGTAAAGTAAATTCCGGTGTAGCGTAAGTGATGCGCGCTTTCTACCGTTGTGAAAGTACAAGACGGAACCATTCGACGAACCAGATTTTTAAAACATTCTATTTGAGGAATTATCGTTAACTGGCCAACCAAGCTTCGTTTCGACTATACAAAGATAGATAATTGGAGGACAATTTTGAGAGAAATGGATCGTTTAAGATTAAAACTTTTCTTAAAAAATTAAATCTTAAATTTTTTGAATTCTTCTTAAAGATTCAATTATACGAGTTCTCGGTAGTGTAGTTCGTTGCCTCTTTTACGCATCTAGCGTTTGCATTTTTATTCTAATAACTGGAAATTATTTTGTCATTGCAATGGATATTGAATTATTAATATATTGCGTACTCTTCTCAGATTCAACGTGCTTCCAGGTTAGCCAGCATATTTTTGAGCGTTCTAAAAAAAGTATACAATGCATATATGCACTTTTTAAAAGATTTATAAAGTATTCTTAAATATTATTATATATTTCTTATATATTTATTTATTATATAGGCTTTTTTTTACATTTTAACTATTATTTATCATATAAATAAAATTAAATCGATTAATTATTGTTTACTTTACAAATTTGAATAATGCTTCAGAATATATCTGGTGAAACATTTTTCTTTGTACAATGATATTCGGCATAATTTGCAATTATAACTGGTTTTGCTTCTTTTTCCATTCAGAACATTTTTACATTTTTTTTGTGGAAATTTCTTCTCACCTTTTTGCTATTATTGCTTCAAGTGTTTTTAATTCCTCGAATCGTCGATCGAATCCAAAAAACATTAAAACGAGATATCTCCCGTATCCAATGTATTAATTTTAATTGATTATAAATTGATATTAAAATTTTAATAAATTTTAATCGATATAATTAATTATAAAATAATTTCGAAAGAAGAATTTTTTTTTAAGGATTCAATCTTGCAAATAGATCTATATATATATACCTTCTATTATTGCAAGATGGTTCATATTCATGATATGGACCAATGAAACAATACGTCACGTCATTAGTCATTTTTTAATTAATCTTATCTATCCTTGATTGTCTGATATAAGTTTTGAATATGAGAATGAGAATATGCTTTGCCCAGTATGCGATATTTCGTCTTATCTTTATTACTCTGATTACTTTTATCGATATCAAGGCGGTATATATTGATCCATCTTGCTGTTTTTTCTTATCATTTTATGATCTGAATTTAATTATCGTTGAAAGTACTCTCGAACAACTAGCATTCGATTCCGTATCTTTAGTTTTTTTATGTAGCTATAACTCGTATTTAATAGCTGCGTTATTAAATATGAGTTATAGCTAAGATTTTATGCAATTACTTACTTTGTTCGTGTATTGTAACTTTTTTTTATGCTCAATACATTTATTTTTACAACGTCAGTTAATCATCACAGTTATTACACATTACACTCTTTGTCATGTATCATTTTTTTACATATTTCTGAATAAGTAAGTAAATCGATCTGAAGTTAGTTGTATAAGATATTTAACAAATTTTAGATTCGAAATATTTTTTAAATTGAAATTTATTATACAATCATATCTATAAAAATGAAATTGTAAAATTTATACACCAAATTTAAAATCAAAAAGATGATAAATTGTTATATAAACAATTTTATTAATAAATTAAGAAACTTTTATTTCTAAGTATAGTAAACTGAAATAAATTACTAACTGGAATATCTAGAATAGATAGCTATTTCAAAACTTGATAATTCATTTCACAAGATCTCTTCCGAATTTCCCCTATATTCATCCAAATATTACATCACCTGTATTCAATAATTCAACCTCTGTCTTCACATCATTAAAAATTAATTACACCTAATAACAAATACATTCACGCACTCTCAACATTAAAAATTCCTTCGATTTGTAAAATTACAAATTTTCCTTCTTCGTCATCGAGAACAATTTAAATAACATACATCTACATACAATATTAAAAACTCCTTCGATTTACAAATTCGCAAATTTTCACGCCATTCAAAAGCTACCTGTACCTATAATAACTATACAAACAAATACGTTCACATCCTACATTAAAAACTCGACTCCAATTTACAAACTCGACTTCCCTTCCCTTCCTTACCATCAGAGCCACCACGAGTCTTAACAAAAATTACAAAAAA
>NW_006263351.1:1905190-1908334 GCF_000469605.1 Apis dorsata | reverse complement strand
TTCGTCTTTATCCGGTTTTTTCCCCTCTCCCGTTTCCTTAGTTTCGTTATTGTAATGCAACGTGGGACGAGGGACGAGCGGGAGGAATGTATCTGAAGAAGGGGAAGAATCGTATCAGATTCGTGACGAGAATAATTGATAAGAATATTTAGTAATTCGTTGTATTCTGGATACAATTGAATATTTTAAGAAAAGATTGAAGATATAAAAAAAAATGTTTGGACAAAATTTGTATATAAAAGGACAATATTTGTATATAATATGATATAAATATTCTTTGTTATCAATAAAGATTTCAAGATTAATTATTATTTGTAAGAATCATTGTTTTAACTTTAATTTGTTTAATATTAATTTTCTGAATCAATGGTCTGTATTTTTAAAGATTTTGTCATGTAATAAAAAAATAAAAACGTATATTTACTATATTATATTATATTTCGATTTCTGATTTTAAATTCATCAAGCACACTAATCGTTAAGTGCACACAAACGATATAATGTCGATACATACGTCTTTCTTTATTTTTCCAACCGAAAACAACGAGGACAGACATACGTAATCGCACGACAGAAAATCACTCAACAGATCTTAAGCTGGATACACCCATTTGTTGCACGATAAATTGCACGCTACCATCGCATGCATCCCGCATAATATTTTGATATGCAACGATGTAATAACGTTTGTTCCCGTTAACACGCAATGGTGATACGGGAGAATGCACGACGAGTAGATAGATCCTTAGGCATACGATCTTGACACGTACTACACGGTGTACACGTTCCTCCACTTCGTGCAACTGTCTCATGGCATTACTTATCTTTTATTTCTCTCTCGGTTCTTTCCCCCTCCACCCTCATTTTTAACGTTACGAGCGCGAGAAGAGGCGCGACGAACATTTCGGTGGACGTTCGGCTGAATGTTTGAAAACAGCATAACTTGGCTGCCGAGGGGTGAATAATGGAAAGATCGTAAAGTGTGCGAGCAAGAGGTTAAAAGATATCGCGAAAATTGTACCGTCCCATCCCGTCTCTTGCTCGTTTCAGGGTAGTATAAAACGCACTTGTACGTTCGAAATACGGTGGTGCCCCGTATGAAACAAATGTTTAATTTGCGAAACTAAGTTATTAATATCCGTGTTTTCAATGGAAAGTGAAATTTATTAGCGAACTCTTTGTTTGCCTTTACGTAACTGCACGAAAGTTTTGATGTAATATGTAATTATGGGAATGGTAAATAAATTATACTGTTATCGTTTCTATCCAAGAATTTTCAATGTAAAATATGTTCCAAGCATTGTTATTATCATCATTATCACGTTCCATGGGGATATCGGTGAATTGTTATATCTTTATATTTATATAATTTTTCGATTAAGCCTTATATTAAGTCCAGATGCCAAATACTTAGATAATAAAATTAATAATTTGTTATCTTTGTCTCAGAAGATTTTTAAATTTATTTTCTTTCAAATTCGGATTTTTGTTTTTGTATTATTTGTTATCGATTTATATTTCAAGTTTAAAGTTTTATTATCAGAAAATTAATTATTGGATAATGTGATTAATGATATATTTGTATTATCGTATTTGTTATCGATTCTTAGAATTTTATTAAACAAAATTAGAAATGTCGAAGAAATGAGAAAATAAATAATGTGGAAAATTTTATTAGCAGCGTTAGAATTAAATCTATGATTTTTATCGATTGAATGAATTTTTAACACATTCAATGCGGATGATGTAAATGTAGAGATTTCTTATAATAGGAAATCAATAGCATTTTCTTCAAGAAACTTGAAAGATAAGAAAAAGATATTTTCAGATATTCAACTATATTTTCATATGCTCACTATGAATATCGTCACTAGTGTGAATAATTATTTTTAATTTTATTTATAATTTTTGTAAAAAAATTAGAAATTCTTTTTGATTTTTCGTATTCAATTGAATATGCTAAACTCTCTCTATAAACAAATTCATTTTCCATAAACAATCTGAATCATCTACTATTATTTCTTTTTATTATTTTAACCTCTCAAAAAAATCTGAAAAAATTCTGGAATACTTTTGTTAAATGTTTATTTTATCATATAATTATTCAATCAATGTTTATTATTAGAAATATTCGAAGAAAAAATATCCATACAACGAATTCAAAATTTCACAAAAGGTTTAATTTTTACTTGTTCGATCTTTGAACTTAATTCGCAAAAGAAAAAACTCTCAAAAATAATCCGAAAAAATTCTGAAATACTTTTGTTAAATGTCTACTTTATCATACAATTGTTCAATCAATGTTTAAAAAATTTTCCATTAGAAATAAAAAGATGTTCGAAGAAGAAATATCCATGAAACGAATTGAAGAATTTACAAAAGTTTTAATCTCCATTCGTTCGTTCTTTGACCTTAATTCGCAAAAAAAAAACTTTCAAAATAATCTGAAAAAAGTCTGGAACACTTTTGTTAAATGTCTACTTTATCATACAATTGTTCAATCAATGTTTAAAAAATTTATCATTAAAAATAAAAATATCTTTGAAGTAATGCAACGAATTCAAGAATTTACAAAAGGTTTAATTTTTACTTGTTCGATCTTTGAATTTAATTTGCAAAAGAAAAAACTCTCAAAAATAATCCGAAAAAATTCTGAAATACTTTTGTTATTAATTAAATGTCTACTTTATCATACAATTGTTCAGTCAATGTTTAAAAAATTTACCATTAGAAATAAAAATATGTTCGAAGAAGAAATATCCATGAAACGAATTCAAGAATTTACAAAAGATTTAATCTTCATTCGTTCGATCTTTGAACTTAATTCGCAAAAAAAAAACTTTCAAAATAATCTGAAAAAATTCTGGAACACTTTTGTTAAATGTCTACTTTATCATACAATTGTTCAATCAATATTTAAAAAATTTATCATTAGAAATAAAAATATCTTTGAAGTAATGCAACGAATTCAAGAATTTACAAAAAGTTTAATTTTTACTTGTTCGATCTTTGAATTTAATTCGCAAAAGAAAAAACTCTCAAAAATAATCCGAAAAAATTATGAAATACTTTTGTTAAATGTCTACTTTATCATACAATTGTTCAATCAATGTTTAAAAAATTTATCATTAGAAATAAAAATAT
>NW_006263351.1:1901333-1905148 GCF_000469605.1 Apis dorsata | reverse complement strand
TTGAATTTAATTCGCAAAAGAAAAAACTCTCAAAAATAATCCGAAAAAATTATGAAATACTTTTGTTAAATGTCTACTTTATCATACAATTGTTCAATCAATGTTTAAAAAATTTATCATTAGAAATAAAAATATCTTCAAAGTGATGCAACGAATTCACGAAAGATTGTGTTCGATCTTTGAATTTAATTCAAAAAAAAAAAAAAGATCTAGAATTTATTTCACGCACGTACGTTTTTTCCATCAACTTCGATACGCGGAATCGGTTTTTCTATCAGTGTCGATCGTTAAGATACGGGATACACACGAACGAATCCTGCAAATTAATTCGTCGGCCGTATCGCATTAGAACGCATATACGCCGGACTAACTTCGTTAAGAATGCATCGACTTTCTCTATCGTTCGCATCAGAACCGTGCAGCTGCTCGTTTAAAACTGCCAAACACACGGGTTGCTGCCTGCCCCACGGGTTATCTCCTTTTTTTCTTTTTTTCTCTTTCTGCCCTTTCTTTCTTTTCCATAGCGTTGATATCAGATGCTTATAACCGCGCAAATTAAAAGTTTTCATCGCATTCAATGGAAACTTTTCCCACCCCTCCACCACCATACAACGCACGCAATGTGTAGCACAAATGTTTTGATCGCAGTCTGCTTGCTTCTACGAATTTTCAACTCACCTGCTTTTTTCACTCCGTTTACCAGCTTTTCGGCCTTCATTATCTATTCAACGATACATATTAATTGTATTCCTCGTTATTTCTTATTATCCCTTATGAAATGAAATTTATTGGAATCACTGAAATTATTTAAGTCGATAAAATTTATTTGTAATTGTGTAATTACATTTGGATAGCAGGAATATGATGAAACAAATATTGCAGATGAAAGAAAGTTGGGAATTTTTTAAATTAGGAGAATATTTTTTCTCAAAAAGAAATTCGGCTTTCGTTGTCAATTCTATAATGCAATAAATATAGGATATTGATGTATTTGTGAGATATTTTTGATAAATCGATTCAATACATTCAAAATAAATAGAGAGATTGATGTACAAAAATGTTAAGGTTTATTCATTCTGTATTAGAGAATATATGAATTTGCATGAATATTTGTAATCATTATATTCCTAACTTATGTGTTTGTATATTTGTGAAAAGAAGAAAAAATATTTTTAAAGAGCCAAATATAAAAATGTTAAATAACCAGATCTTAATTAACTTTTAACCTAGTACTAAATTTTGCAATCACAAAATAAAATTTGAAAGTGATTTCCAGAGTAAGTCAATTTCATCTGCAGAATATATTATACTCACAGAATATATTTGTATATTTTTAGAGGATCAATTAAGTTAGGATTGATTAGATTAGGTTAAATGATTCGATTTTTGCTAATCACGAATAAAGTATTTGGAAATTATTTCCAGAGTAAATTAATCTCGTCTCTATTATACAGAAAGATTTGACGAGACGTGTCCGTGAGATATTTTTCAGGATCAACTCTTCAGAGATCAAAATAAACAAAAATATACAAAAATGTTAATTTATTTATTAAATTAAAACAAGCAATTTTAAATTTTCATTGGACAGAGAAAGAACGTGACGTAGAGAGAACTGTATCCCTCATTCTCTTATCTTTCTTTATCCAACGCGAACTCAAATTGCTTATTAACTTAATAAACCAAATAAAGCCTCAAGCTGACATTCCTGCATACCAACATTTTACATTTATTTTTCGCCTCTTCAACATCATCCTCCAAAGCTGTCCTATGAATATATTACATTAACACTCTCAATAATCTCTTACAAAAATGCACACACACACATGTATATATTTATTCACTAATTTATTATAATTTCAATTTTTCTATCTCACCAATTATAATTACGTATAACTCTCGCCATACGTCTGATGTTTGGAGTAAATGAGTGATAATTGGAAGAAGATTCAGAGAAAGAGAGAGAGAGGTTAGACTTGCAGATTCCTAGGCTCGCTGGCAAACACAGATATGTAGCGAGTCAGCGTGTTAATGGAGCTATCAGTCAACATACCCGTTTGAGCGACGTCTCAATCAAACACCGATGCACTCCTGACCTGCGTTACATCACCGGCCCTGTTTTCGCATTGTGTGCTCGATTCACCGCCGGCCAGAGATTCCCTGCGCCGCCTCTTACCTCATTATGGCCGGTGATTAGGCCTCCTACGACCGGTTAATTAACGCCGGATTTTCCTAACTTTTAATTGCCCGATTCCCGACCGGGGAAGGAGAGGGTAACGACCGGGGGGTTGGTTTGGTCGAGCGACAGGGTCGGGGCGAACACTTGCAAGTGTATATCACGGGATTGAATTCGATTTTCAACGACCGAATGGAAAATAAGTTTTAATTTGATGAAAGTTTCTCTCTTTCTCTTGACGGGGAATCACTTTTGTTCGAAGTACAATATCATTCTGTTTGATTATAACGGAGGGAGGAGGGTGAAAGTTTCTTCGTAAATAAAAAATTCTAATTTTAATTAAAATTTGTGGGTATATATTATGGTTGTATAATGGTTTGCGCAAAAGTATTTATATATTATTTAAGCAAATTTAATTAATAAATTGTGTTAAATTAAAATTAATTTTGCTCTTGCTACGAAACATTGTGTAGTATGTAAATGGAGTAATGAGTCGTGGAATAATATTTTTATTAGAATTGGAATATCACTTTAACGCTTGAAGTTTTATTTTCGTTTTATTTTCATTTTTTTTTTTTTTTTTTACATATAACTTCGTACGGGATAGAGGAAAATTTAAAAATGTAAAATGTTTAGATTTTAGTGTTTTATTATTCTGCAAAAAATATTTCTAGATATATTTCCAAATTGTATAAACAAGAGTTGATTTTACACATTCGAAGAGATTTTTCGAAAAATAAATTGCTTTATATATTGTATAATCCATTATGCTATACAAATTTCATGAATGTAATTGTTTGTAGTAGTATCGTTTGAAGAAAACTAACTAAAATTTCAATATGTTTTTTATTTTTTTAAACATAATTCTATAATTAAAAATAGAATAATATTTTGAATCATTTTATTATTAAAAAAATTCTCAGGTAATATTTGATAACTCTGTTTCAGTTAACATTTTTCGTTATTCGATAAGCTTTACTTATAATAATATAAGTTATAACTTTTATTAATTTTTTATTTTTAACTTTTTCCTTACTGTTTCCAAACTTTTGTATTATAATGTACATTCCAATAAGATTCTTATCAATTATACTAAAAAAATTCTTCAATCCTTGTAAAAATTATTTTTACACGAATCACCCTAATAACTTTAAAAGTTTTAAATTAACACGCAGAAGAAATTTTTACACCCAAATCAATGTAAATTAATAATTGCATCAAGATATTTAAAAAGTCATTTAAACAATTCATTTCATCCATAGAATCCGTCTCTTTCAGATTTACCCTAACACTCATCTTGGATAAAGTATACTGTAACTATAACTAACATTCTTAAATACTGAATTTGTACTAGACATCCACTGATAGATTGTAACGGACACGAGGCCGATTTATCGAGGCGAGCGGAACTCGAAAATCGACGTGTCCATCCTGGACGAGCCACGCGAAAAAAGAAGGACAAAAAGTTAATTTCCCGCTGTCCGTGCCGTATATAACAGACCCTCCACGACGGGAAATCCTATTTAATCGGTCCTACTTCAACGTCACCTTTATTATTTTACAAACCCGTCCCAGAATTTTCTCCGTAAAATTAATCGCGCACACGAATCACGCTTATACACACTTGCACACCGTTGATATT
>NW_006263351.1:1898135-1901011 GCF_000469605.1 Apis dorsata | reverse complement strand
CCGCCTTAATTTCATTCATGCCCTCTGCACCGGCCCGCCCCTGCGCCCCCTCCCCGCTTTAATTACTGCCAATTGCCCTTGCCGCACGCGAATTATGTCATTTCCACATGAGCAGCACTTTAGCGAAATTTTCGCCAGGTAGTCAGAAACGAGACGACCCGCACGCACATACACACAGGTTCCAACATATATCTATATAGTTTGTGTATATATATATATATATATATATATATACACAATATATATATCTCTTTTCTAGCCTCCTCTCTACTTTTCCAGAGAGACCCTTCGCCCCCTTACGACTCCACCACCCCTTCTCTCCACCGTGACCAACCTAAACCATCCTTTCCTCCCCCCTTCCCTCCCCCTTCCCTTCTTGCGAGCGTGTGTACGTCCTCTCGTAATAAGGGAATAATTAATTAACTACACTTTCGTGCTTCGTTTTTGCGCGGGTGAGCCTTGGGCCGGGAATAAAATTTATGTGTATCCGGGACCTTAATTAAATGGTACAATTTGACGGAACTGGCTGCATGGAAGTTTATGTTAATTTGCGAACGTACTTGGGCTAACCTGACTCTCCTCCACGGGTGACTCTCTCTAAAATTGTCCCTTATTCTATGCTTTTAATTAACGCGCACCCGGGATCGCGATTTCCCGATTTTTCCACGGCGATATTCGACCACGCGTCCTCCGCGCGTGGAATTTGCGAGGAGAGAGGGAGGGGGAGGGGGGGAGTGTGGATCGCGCGACGAGGAGATATACCTTTGCCCCGCAGCAGTATTTTCGAAAAAAAAAAAAAAAAAAAAATGAAAAGCTTTACTACTCTTTTCGTACGAGTTGTGACGAATTTAATGTTGTTAAATGTATTTAAAAAATTGTACTTGTGAATGAGAAGATTTTTATTTATAATGGAAATTGTTGTATTTTCGATAGAGAATTGCTCGTAAGGAAAGAGTTTTTTGTGGTTATTTCTAGGAAATTATTGTTGCTAGAAATATATATAATATAGCCTGGATTAAGGATGTTTTGTATTTATGATTCGAGGTGTTTAGGAGGAATAAAAAATTATATTGAAGATATTGATTTTTTATTGTTTGAATTATTTATAAACGTTAGATCGATCGAATGAAAATAGAATGTTAAAAAGATTATCTGAAGATTATCTCGTATGAATTTTCTTTTTTTTATCGTAATGCAAAATTCGATTTTATTTACGAATCGTGAATCGATGTACATCTTTAAAAATTATTTTCATATTGATATGATAATAACATAAGAATGACGCTTAATATAACAATGAATAAATATTAAAAATATGAAGTAATGAATATTATATAATATTATGATACTCGTAATTGGGATGAATCATTTTCAATATAGAATATAATTTTATTAATTAAAAAGTCATTTCAATTTAAAACACGTGTTTAATATATTGCTTAATATTAATTATAAGAAGAGATATTTATATATACTTCACATATAAGAAATTAGAAAATAATTATTTTATGCTTAGAAACAACTTCAATGTTCACTGCCAGTTTAAAAATCTTTTGTTCAACTATCACTTAATAACTGTCTGCTCTATTATCTCAATTAGTCGAGGTTTTTTATCAAGACTTAATAACTGACCTAATATTCTTCGTCCAATGTAGATGAATCGTTGTAGATTTATTAATTTAAATTAAATTTATCAATCGTATATTTTTTATAAATAATTTATTTATGCAAAACTTATGTTTCTTCTTAACTCTATAAATAATTATAACTAATTAATGAATATAAAAATATGTATACATACGTTTGTACATATGTATGAATATGAATTGGAAAAATGTTATATAAAGTCGTAAAGTTAACTTTTCTTTATACAGGATGCGATTGAAAGTTATATTAGAAACAGGTACGAGATTATTTTTAAAGAAAAAAATATAATAGAATAAAATTTTTTCGTTGAATGCTTCGTTTTAAAAATTTTTCGACTATTGGTTAATTCCTGATTGAATATTAAATTAAATTATCGATAGAAAAATATTCTGTACATGAAAATAAACAAAAAATATAGAATTAATTTTATTTCGTTTAAAAATTAATCTCTGAATTTTGTATTAATTAATTTATATTACACAATTTTTGATTATATATTCAATCTCAACAACAAAGATTTAAAATTTTCTTAATTTAATCGAAAATTAACTAATTAAAATTTTCAAATTTGATTTTCTCGAAAAACGAAGCCTTGAAAAAAATTTTATTTCACCTTTTCTTCTCAAGGAATCATTTTGTATTATTAACTTTCGATGGATATTATTCTTTATGCAATGCTACGAAATATCTCATCAAATACAAAATCATTCAATTCCATGGATTTCGTAAGAATCTTCATTAATGCGATTTTTGTTAAATGTTCCGGAAAAAAAACTGTCGTAATGTCGGAATATCATCGTTAAAAATGACGAACGACACTCAATTAAAAAAGCGAGAGATATCTCATCGAAAATACTCACTTATGTATATAAAATTTTGACAAATCGCATCAGATCCTCTGAAAAAAGATCATAGAATGCATTATTATGCTTCGTTCGTGATGAATCATTTCCGTTCGTTGTCCAAATTTTTACACTACAAGCAAAATAGCTCTGACGTTTTGACGGCGGACCGAGACGCGGATAAGTAGTCGAAATGACCGGCGTCACACACGATGGAAAACCACGAGTACGTACGGGCACGTTCGAAACTTTCCATTTTCGACACGCTCCTATTGAAACGTATTTCAACGTGGGCTGGCGACCAGTTAATGCGGCCAGTTTCGAAGCTGCGCGATATGAAATAAGGACTCTCTTTCTCTCTCTCTCTCTCTCTCTTTTTTTTTCCAT
>NW_006263351.1:1894404-1897972 GCF_000469605.1 Apis dorsata | reverse complement strand
CCGGTTACAAATCAGCGCAGCACCCGTGTTACTCGCGAGCTCGCGGGAGGGAACAACACCGCTAATGGAGAAAAATCACCCAGGTATGATAACATGCCTTCGTACTAATGCAATACACGATGGTACAAGCGGCGTCGGTGTGACGGCGAAAATTTGTCCGCCGCGTTTCTTGTTTTTCGGGGGCGGGGGGAGGAAAAACGCGTTGCACCGGTCTCTCTTCCCCCTCCCCTCTTTCCGTGAAAAAAAAGCCGGGACTAAATTTCGAAGCGCCGTGTTCGAAACGCCGCTCGTTCGATTTCTCTCGAAATCTATGCGTGACGAGAAATCGGAATCGCCGACCTGTCAATTCGTTCCTCGGGATGGGGTTGGGGCCTGTTGCGCGACCACATTTCTTGAAAATGACATAAATATGATATATGATAAATAATAAATTTTGGTGGGAGGTAGAAGTTAAAATAGAGATGGAACGCGGGAAATTCGAATTTGAAAAATTTTGCGAAGTCTTTGATGATATTAGAAATTTTGAAAATCTAGAAGATAATTTTTTTTTTTTCCCTTTTTAAATAAATGATAATAGGTGGAATAAAAATCGTTTTGAGGTTGGAGGTAGAGAATAGAAGAGTGAAATGGATGGAGAGAAATGGATCGAAAATTTGGTCAACTTGATTTTTGTATTTGAGAAATTCGAAAATTTTATCAAGTTTTGAAATTCGAAATTCTCAAAAATTAAGAATAATGTTTTTTCTTTTTCTTTTTTTAAATAAATATAGCATTTTTAAATAGCATGTTAGTAAAATTTCAAAAGTAGAAAATTGAATTCTAAAAATTTTGAATAATTTTGTTTCTTTTCTTTTTATTAATAGATAATAATGTGTATAATAAATAATCATTTTAATAAGGTATAGAAAGTAAAAAAATTAAAATAAAAATAAAAACTTGATTTTTATACTTGAAATGATTATTTTCCCTAGATAGAGATTTTTTTCAAGAATTAAAATCTCAACAAATTTTGATTTTTGAAATTCTTCGAATTCAGAATTCGTAATAATAACAGCATTAATAACAGCATAATAACAATGATAATAACACAATAATAAATTTGTGAAATATTAAAAAATATAAATTATTTCAATAGATCAACGAAATTATAATAAAAATAAATCTTAAATCTTATTTATCTATTTATCGAGAATTTCAAAAATCGCAAAAATAACAAAAAGTTTCAAGATTCGGCATGGAGCTAAAAATTTCTTGAATTCGAAGTATTTAACTATCCCATAAATAAAAAAATATTTTAACATAAAAAAGACGCAAATATCTAAAAAGACTTATCCAAAAAATAAAACCATACGAACGAAGCGAAGTTTTAACGACGCTATGCGATAATTTATCTCTCTCGTTTCCGCTGCTTGTCGAGACTTGTTAATTGCAAAAGTGGAATGGATGGACTTTGACAAGCGTTACATCATTCGGTTCGTTTACCCTTCTTCAGCGTTCCGTTCTGGGTTAATACGATTGATTTATCTGAAACGGCGAGTACATGGCGAGTACTCCCCCATCCATCTAGGAAGAGGGATCGGGTGACCTGATTTTCCGCGAAATTAGCTTTCGATTCACTTTCGAAATTGTTCCATTGCTGCCGAATCCATGAACATCCACGAACTCTCTCTATTTTCTCTTTCTATTTTTCTTTTTTTTTTTTTTTTTTTCGGTTTATTCCGTCGAAATCGATCTCCCTTTGCCGATTAAACGCGCACGACGTTTCGAGAGGGAGGGATTAAACAGGGTCGAATCGGGACTCGACCGAAGTTGAGGGAATCTTTCGAAAATTGAGAGATGTGAAACTTTTATGGGAGTCCTTCTCCCTTCCCGTTGGAAACGTCGCTACTGACCGACCCTGCCCCCAATTCACCCCTCTGTACACCCGTTTAATAACTCGAAAAGAGGGGATTGGCGTATGTCGCCTAACTAAGGGATAATTGTATCAACGTGAGTCTTCCAGTTTTTGTAGATTAAACTCTCAAGTTATTTCTCTCCTCGAGCTTGTTACTCTTGCCGTTAATTTCTTCGAATTTACTGGCTCGTCGGTTACCGGGAAATTTATCTCGGAAGAGAAAGAGGAAATTAAAGGATTACAGGGAAAATGGCAGGGACTAGGATAAACGGCCATTTAACGAACATTTAAGTGACGGTTTGAAAGTTTTTGAATAGTTTGAAAGTGTTCTTTTTCTTTCTTTCTTTCTTTTTTTTTTTATTTTTTTTAATTTTTATTTTTGTGAGATATATGATTGATGATTATTTTTACGTTGAAATAAAATGAAATGAAAAATTTTGGCACCTTTTATTCGAGATAAATAATTATTCAAATTGAAATAAAAAATAAATTTATATGAGACAAAAATATGTATAAATTCTATTATGTTATTCGAGAAATAATATAATATTTGATTTATTTACCCAATAATAATAAAATTTTTTATATATATATATAAAAAACAAAAGTTTCATTTCGAAAAATTGTATACGTCGAGAGAAAAATGATTTTGAATAAAAATTGTATGGAGAGAAATTTTCAGAAAAATTTTCATTTCACGTAAAAACACTTTTACTTTCTCGAAATAATAAATATTTAAATATCAAATGAAATGACAAAGATTAGAATAATTTCATAAATACATTGTTATTCAAATAATATTATTTAAAATAAAATAAAATAAATACATGTATAGCAAAATAAAATTCCGATAAAAATTTTTATTTCATTTCACTAGATATTACGAACTTTTAATAATAAACTTCATGTTTCGAAAGAAGAACACTTATTTACAATACATATAAATAAATAAAAGCTTAATCTCACAAATGTAACAATTCAATTCTTAAATTCATTTTATAAAAATAGATAAACACTGACGAACAGATTACTCACGTTCTATAAATAAAATTTATTCCCTATTAATTATTCAATACATAAAAAATAACTTTAATTCGAATTTTTTTCTCTTTAATTTTTTGAGAGAAAAAAATTGGGTCATCATCTATCCCTCCTATTTGCATCGAGTTGCTGCAAAGCAAAGCAAAGCAAGGATAAGAAAGAAAGGATTTGGCCGCCGTCAATCCTCATCCTCGGGTCCCCCCGCCGATCCCTCCCCCTTCCACTTTTCGGCCCGCGCAGTTTAGTCGTCACTTAGTTAGTTACTCGCTTACTTACATTTCTTAGACCACTTACTTTAATCGGGCGCTCGTTCCGCCCCGCTTCCAACCCGATTTCCACTTGTTTTTACGCCTTATCCCTTAAGGCTAATTCATTAATTAATTCCGTTAGTTCCCCCTCCCCTCCCCCGTACCAACGCTTCTTCGTGTTCCGCCCGCCTTCCTCCCCCTCTCCCCCTCCCCCCTCGCCTCTGGTTGGAACTGCCGCGAGAACCTCTTCTCGAGCGAGCGAGCACGGTTCGGTGCTCACTAATTAAAGTAATTACTAAATAAATTGCAATTACACTAATGGATCGGGTACGACGACGGATACAGTCATCAGGAAACTGTCGTCGAACTTTTCCAGGGTTATGTT
>NW_006263351.1:1891893-1894209 GCF_000469605.1 Apis dorsata | reverse complement strand
CTCCTTCCCCTCCTCCCCCTCCCCACTCCCCCGATATTTGCATTTAAAAGAGATTGTTCGGTTTTATTGGACGATGCCGTTCATTTTCTTACGTGAACGTCTATTGTCGGGACAGATCATTCGATTTTAATTAAAATCGGTATAATGTTAATATTTTGATTAAATATGGCGAGTCGATTGAACAGATGTCGTCGCGTGTATTTGTATTTTTGAGTCGAGAATGTTATCTTGTGTATTATAGGGAAGCGTAGAAATAAAAAAATCTTATGTACACGAAAAAAAATTTTCTTCCTTCGATTTTTTTCGATGGAAAATATATTTGAAATCAATTTTTTGAAAGTATTGATTTTAATTAAATCGGTATCGAGATAATGTTGATATTCCATTGACCAACAAGTATTGAATTAATGTATTAGAGCATTATATAATATTATTTTATTTTAATGGTAATTCATGTGTATATGGAGCATTATATATGGAGTAATTTTTTTCTCAGGAAATTTTATTCTTTGAAGGAATAAAATTAACTTTCAAAGTTTCAACATTTTTCATGCTTTGAATAATTTAAATTTTTAACGATAATTTTTTTTACAATAGAGTGATAAAATTAAAAATTAAATATTTTTTAAATGATAAATTTTGCTCTATGATAAATTTAATTTAAAAAAATATAAAAAATGTGATAATATCAAAATCTATTATATTGTACGTAAAATTCCTTTAAAATTATAATTTTTGAATTAAATAAATTTCTCTGTAATATTCAAATATTATTTTAATATGTATAAAATCATATTTTTATGGAAAAAAAGTTTTTTTTCGCAAATTTTCATAAGGTAAAATTTCTTATGAAAAATAACCATTGTTCTAAGCCAAATACAGATGAAGATTTTCAAAATAATTTGCATCAAACATTTGAATTTTATCACAGAAATATATAAAAGATATCTGAATGCAAATCATTATACAAATTAGAGAAACAATTTATTTAATCTATAGTGGTTTAAAAAATACATATATATCTTATAATAGATATAATATACAACATTACAGAATACAAAATCGAATTGAAATTGAAATAATAGATAAATCTTTGAATGGTGAACTAATTTTGGAAGAGAATTTGGTTAGTGATTTATAACGTCTGACGTTCGAATGATCGTATAAAAATGAGTTCAAATACGGATTTAATTAACGAAATAGAATCGGTAGACGCGGTGATTGACTGAAAGGCCACTGGAAAAGACATTTGGATATTTCATTAACGCCCGAGCCCGGCTAATGTCAATTATTCAAATTATGAGAGTATCGTAGAGATTCGAGGAGAAAAAAACTAACAACTTATTTATGATCCTTTTTTAGAATGAAATTTTCGTTGGATAATCGTGTTATTCGAAGTACTTAACGTTGACTCGCAAGCTTCATCGTTTATTTTTATATGTAGAATTATTCTTACTTGGTTACATATTTACTGTCTCATATACTTATGTAAACAGTCATCCAAATTGTTGAGTTTTTAAATTGAAATTTCTTAAGGTTTGTCCATTTTGTGAAATTAATGATGGGAATATTATTATTTACTATCTTTAAATTGAAATAAAACATGAACTGTTTAAAATATTTCAAGTTCCTTTATTTTAATATAAACACGATTTTATTTTTATAATATTTTTTATGGAACTTAATGTCATTCAAATGATAATTTGCTTGATTATGTTTTTAAAATTATTTGAGATATCTTTGTTTTAATATAATATTAACTTTAATATAATTATCAACTTTATGATATTTATGATTACGAAATATCATTAGCTTATTTCTCGAAAAATATCACGATCTGACAGAATTAAATCGCAGGATCTGATATCCAATTGATTATCCTCATGAAATTAAACGTTCATAGAATATTTTATTTTTAAAAATCATCATACTCGATTCGAATGACTTTATATAGGTTGTAGAATTATTTTTTAATAGCGCACAGAATGTTCGTTTAGCTCAATTCCTTCGTGCGTCAAATCCTTGATCATGGACAGAGAGGGAACGAGGAAAACCCATCGAAACGACGGACGAGGAAAAAAAAAAAATAAAAAAAAAAGAAAAAAAGTAGTGTCGTCGGTTTCGAATGAAATTACAGTTGTTGGTCATCGAATAAACGTTCTCACTGGTAACGCGATACAGACTTCAATCGGCTCCCTTATACTGTCTACAATTTTCGAAATGGAACGGCTTCGCTTAATGAATTGACAGGTAAAACTCTATTATCGGTCCAACCAAATATTTCAGTTTTGAACGCGAAGATTAAAGGCAATCCAT
>NW_006263351.1:1872514-1891700 GCF_000469605.1 Apis dorsata | reverse complement strand
TTTTTTTTTTTTTTTTTTTTTTTTTTTTTTTTGTTTCGTTCAAATCTCTCGAATAGCTTGAAGTTTTCCTATGATGCAAAAAAAAAAAATAAATAAATAAAAATAAATAAATAAATAAATAAAAAATAAAAGGGGAGGGAGGAGGAGGAGAAAACCGAAAAACGAGGAAAGAGAGAGAGAGAGAGAGAGAGAGAGGAGAAAAACAAAAAAACAAAAAAGAAAAAAAAAAAGACAGCAAAACATCAGACTCGCACAAAGAATTTCACGCATGAGATTTTGCCTTTCGGTGATCAGTTTTTCAATTATTGGTGTGTACACGAAGAACTGGACAGGGCCTTTGATCGCGTCGCGTTGATTTCCGCCCTCCGCGGGCGAAAAAAGAGGGTGCGGAGGGACAGGGAGAAATAAATCGGCGTTGTCCGCTCTGTTTGATTTCGGCTAAACAATAATGATCGGTAATATCGACTTGTTTATTGTTCCATTCCACCATGTAACCCGGCACGCAGCCGATATTGCTGAAATTTTTCGCCGGTTCGGCCTTCATAAAAATGAATAACCTCGCTCTCCGTGTATACTCCTATCCAGTTCGATGGAACTCTGTTACAGAGATGGCTTCGTTTCGAACGATATTGTTATTAAGTCGTGGCTTAATCCCGTAACTGCGAAAATTAATACCGTACCGTAACCAGCCATTTCTCCCTCCCCCTCCCTCCTCTTCCTTGATTTCTCTACGATTCGTCTACGTACGTTGTGATCGTTACGCGATCACCAAACCCACCACGTCGAAAATGAGAACAGACGGTTCACTTCTTTTAATCCGGATCGTTGGATTCTTGCATTCGTTGCAATCGAAACAGGAGTTACTTCGAGAGCGTCCAATGTTTGAAAATGGTCTTTTTTTCCTCGGAAAAATCGTGTAACTTTATTATTTCGTATCGTTTTCTGTGTAGAAATAGTGATAGAAATATATGGTGCAAAAGGAGGATTATTTGAATGATATCATGTTTCGTAATTTATAATGTGTTTATATTAAAATAAAGATTTATATTTCAATTTAAAAATGATAACTTGAATGTTTTATTATAATATAAACTGTAATAATTCTATATATATAATATTGAATTGATATGATACATGTAATAATATTGTATAATAATTAAGAATGGATAATTAAGAATTCATTTGAAAGTGTGCAACAAATTTAACATAAAAAATTTTTATTCTAGAAATGAATAGATAAGATTATCAATAATGACAAAAAATATACCATTTTATTTTGAGATATTCAATTTAGTTTATTTCAATTTACAAATTATATGATTTAGCTATAACGAAAAGTTATTTGGAATAGAATAAGTTTGTTTCTTTTAATTTGAAAAAGGAAGATTGAATAATATTCTTTCTTTTTGATATTCTATACATAAAGTTACAGATTAATCAAAGATCTCTTAATAAGAAATAGATTCACATTTGTTGACAGATTTTAATTATTTTTTGAATCATTACTTATTACGTGCAATATATGCAAAAAAGTATTCTGTACCCTTTCTTTTGTACCTAGAAAATCAAATAAAAAATTAGCGATTTACAGATCCATCTCCATCATTATTTTGTACATTTTTACAACAATATTATAAAATAACGTTATTTTTTGATGTAGAAATATATTTTTTCCATTAATCCAATCCATATATTTAATCAATATTTCCTTTTCAACAATTTTCTTTCAACAAAAACAATATAATAATTATATACATTTATAGTTATTCAAAATAAAATTATCATTCTCTTTTCAAGACAAGACATTCTCGATTCCATTCATTTTACATTTTATTTTGTTCCCACCAAACATCATAAAAAACATGTGATTATTATTATTTCACATAAAATTCTCTCATCCACTTTCATCCACCAACCAAAGACGCCACCACCTCCATTTCCACCCATCCTTCCGTTTTTAACGAAATACATTCACTCCCCTCTCCCCCTCTATTTTCGGGCGAATCGGCGGATATTTCATGGATGCTTAAAATTCGATAAAAACCGTGCTCCGCCGCCCGTGTCACTTGGGCAGCAGGATACAGGGCCGATAACGATCGGCAACGCTTGCATCTCGCGATCGTTCCGCGTTTCCCTCCCATTGTCCACCGCGGCGGCCGGCATTCGCGCTTTGTGACGGCAAATGAACTGGAAATCAGGAAATATGCCGGGCGCTGGTGCGCGCACCGATTTTACCGGCCGCGCGCAAAGGTCGCGCGAACCATCGCTCCCTCCACCCCTCGCGTGTTTGTCTCGCTACCGTACCGATCGTTCCGCGCTCCGCCCGGAAGGAAGACGATCGATTCGCGCGCGTGTATTCTCGCGGTTTCGCCACCGTTTTCGAAATCGTTTTTCCTAACGCGCGGCTGCACACGCGTTCCGCCATATTTTGCACGGGAGAAGGGGAAGGGTGAGAGAAAGAGAGAGGGAAAGAGGGGACATTTTATTTTATTATGCCCGCCTCTGTAATCGGTATCGCGCGGCGTGATCGAAACCGTGGACCGTCGGGATGCGGCGGACCATTTAAATCGATTAGAAACGTTGGTGAAATGCGAATTTTAATAATTTATAGGGGGCAATCGACTGTGGCGGATTTTTTCTTTTTTCTTTTTTCCTTTTTTTTTTTTTTTTTTTTTTTTGAGGGAAATATAATTGGCGCGAATTGCAAGGCGTTTTTAGACCAATTGCTCTCTCTTTATTTCTGTCTTTCTCTGATGTTTTTGACGCATTTGATGGGAAGAATGCGTGTGATATATGATTTTTTTATGATGATGAGTGTTATGATTCTTCTTTAGGGAAAATTTTGGAAAGTTCATTATGAGGGTGTGTAACCTTTTTTGGTTTTTGTAATTGTTTTTTCTATTTACTTAAAAGTCACTGGATATTTTGATTTTTAGTAGATTGTATAACAAATATGTTTCATCTGTAATTGAAAAAGGGAGGAATAAGTAAATTAAAGAATGTTGTATAAAAACAAGTTTGTATTGTTTTTTATTAAATCTTTTTCTTAAACTTTGTTGAAATTTTATTTTGGAAAAGAAGAGATTTTGTGATTTTTTTTAAATATATTATTAAAAGAAAATTAAAAAGTTAATGATTTTCTTTTTGCATAAATTATCTTTAAGATAATGCATAATGAATATTATTTTTTAATTTATTTTTTTTCTGATATTTAGGAACAAAGAAAAAAAATGTTAGTTAATCTGAAATTATCTTTTTTTGATTATCTTAATGGATGATTATTTATACTGATATTCTTCTTTTTTTCAATTTTATATTAATTTTGAACATATGTATAAAATATAAAATTGTTTCATTAAAATAATAAAAATATATATCTCTAATAAGAATATATATCTCTAGAAACAAACATTCTTTTTCCATCTCACAAGAGATTTTTATTTCATTTAATTTCTCTCATAAGAAATGTTTTTCTCTTTTAAAAAATATTATTTTAATAAAAAAAATTATATATGTATAACCTATTATGTTTTAATACAATTCACAAAATTTAATTAAAAATACTTAAACTAATTATAAAATAATTTTTTTTTAGTAAAATATCATTTAAAAAAAAATGTATAATCGACATTCAGTCCTTTCTTCATTTTTGAAGAACCTAAAACATAAGTCTGCAATAACACGCGAGAGCAAAGTTACTACGAAAGAAAATGCTCAGAATTTAATTTACTCTATCACTTTCCCACGAGAAAAAAATTCCTTGACAAAATGCGGAATTCTCAGAGAGATTCAAATTCAAAAAGATCCTCCATCGATATTAAAAATATATCCCCACTGTCTCTCTCCCTGCACGCTATATACTTTCATTAAAATCAACATTTTCTAAATTTCCTCGCGGATTTATCTCTCTTCACGTTGTCACGCACAATTTCCATCTCCCCCCTCCCTTCCCCCGCGAATTCATTTGAAAAATTTCAAAAGAAGCTTAAACGTAACGATTCGACGAAAAATGAAAAACCATCTGAAACGAGGAGGGAAAGGGGGGCCGCTACTTAAGTTGTCGCCGCGTCGTCGTATCGAATTCTCAAAGGGCCGCCGGCGCATCCGATCCGTGTTCGTTCGACAAACGACAGCCTATTACCTCGCCTCGCCAATGAAAAGATTTCCCGGTGTAACTCTATTTCTCCATTTCGATCCCCCTCTCCATTGAAAACACGGTTCCTCAACGGCCGCGCCGCTCCGGAAGGATCGATCCGGAACGTTCCTCCTTACGAACGATCCTCCCCGGATCGAAAGGTGCAGACGAACGAAGGACGACGCATTGAAGGAGCATTTGCGTTTTGACACGCTCGGTTGCCGTAAGCCAACTTCAATTGAAAGAGGGACGGAAGGTGAACGAGGACGGACGATGTGAAATGAATCGGGCAAACGGACAGACGTGACAGACATAATTCCACGGTAAGCAGTACTTATCGGGGGTGGGTGGCTCACACCCCACCTCAAGGGACACCTGTCGATTCCCACAGGGAAATATTGCACAGCCACACGAGCCGTGCGTCTTCTCTTGCCGGTTTCGGCCGATCAACACCATGCGTGCGCGAAGTTCTTCCACGGTAATTTTTCCAGGATAATTTTGCATTTCATATTGCAGGTTTTTTGTAAGCTTGTTATCGTGTCGATTTTTCCGTTTTTAGTGCGATTTTTTTCAAGTTGGGTTTCGTTACGGGGGAGAAATAGTGGTTGACGATTGTTGTTGATGAATGATGAACGCAGGAACGTGGGTAAAGAGCTCGAGGAATAATTAAAGAAAGATTAAGATAACGAATTTCTCGGATTCATTAGTAATTTTCTTTCCTTTTATTTTTAATAATTTGTCGTCGTATAGTTATCTTTCTGTGCTTTTATGCGATTTTCTCAAACTGTGCTCCGTTATGAGAGAAAAATTGTTGTTAATGATTTGGAGAAATCTAGATAAAAAAATTTAAGAAATAATTCGAATTTTCTACAAATATTGATAATTTTCTTAGTTTAAGTTTTCTTTTGTACCCCATTTTTATTTATTAGTTTGTTATAGTGTTTATGTATCTCGTGAATTTTTTTTCTTATGCAATTTTTTATACAATTAATATGATTATGAGAAAAAAATATAATATAAATTCTTAACTATTTTCTTTTTTTTTATTGGAGGAATTTAGATAAAAAATTTAAGCAACAATTCAAGGAAGTAAAACATAAATAGAAAAGCTAGATAGAAAAAATTGAAATTTATTTATTAAATTACAAAAAACTTAATTTTGCATTAAATACAAATTTCTTGTTGGCTTGGATAATTCATCATTTCATTTTTAATAGCTTATTTATTGCCATCTTGCCAATCTTTCTGTTTTTTTTTAAAAAAAAAAAATTATTCAATAATAGGAATTGCATCGACAATTATCAATATTTTAGAATGTTCTTTTAAAGGAAAGAATTATTTTAAAAATTTAACAACAAAGAATTAAACTAGAAAAATGTCATGTGAATCATATATGAAATATTTGAACTGAGAATTATAAATGTTAATTATCCAAATTAATAATGGAAAGAATTAATTGATTGTTTTGTAATATCGAATCGAGATTTAAAATATAATTGATTTCAAAAGAATAAGTTCTGATCGATTGATATATCGTTTTTTTGTTAATTATCTTAAAACTAAGAATTGATAACAAAATAACAAAATAAAGAATTTTATGGTGAATCGTCAATGATAAATAATTAAATATCGTTAAATTAGATTTATTATCCTGTCAAGCACGGAAAAATGATAGAGTTTTTACTAATTTCTTTAAAGTAAGCTTTGAATTTTGAAGATAAAATTGTTAGTTGGAAAAATTCTCAAATTTTATCTATTATATTTTATATATTATTTTATAAATTACGTTTTTTTGGTATGAAAAATAAATTTTTCATATTTCATATAACAATCATGAAACACGAATAATCGAACACAAAAGTTGGCATTTCAAATCACATTTTTACGATCTTTTCCGTTAATTTCGTTTCATTAAAAATGAATGAAATCTCAATTAACGTTAAACGTAATTCCACAATGTTCTATTATGTTCAAATATAGAAATTGATTTAATCATTTGATTATGTTAACAACGTTAACATTCTGTTGAGTAAAAAATTTTAACCATAATTTAAATTATAATTATTATATTATCAACAATTTTTCTGAAATTATTCTTCGAAATTTAAAAACTTTCAAGATTTATTTTTTTAAAATATATTCTTTGCAAGTGATTTAGATTAAGATGTTTGAGAATAATTGTCCAACAATAAAGTTATCGAATAGTGAAAATTAAAGTTAATATTAAACAGCAAAAATTGAATATTTTCAATTATGGTATTTATTTAAAAAATATATCTAGAACAATATTAAAAAATTTCATTTTCAAATATTTATTTGTATAATTTTTATCTATATAAATATATATTCAAAATTATCATACTGAAATATTAAAATATAATTTATATTTATTAGATTAATTATTTTTTATTCTTGAACAAAAAGAAATGTATTCAATATTATTGATCAAGCTATTTCATGAATAATATCAAGAGAAAAATAGATAAAATTGGTAGGAAATAAAATTTTTGAATTTTCAATAAACGTCAAATTTTTACTTTATTATACTGGAAACTCATTTTTTGTTTTTTCTCTAAAAGAATTTTATTACGTTTTAATCATCTCTTTATGAAAATTGTGATAATTTTTATTATATTTCGCACTCACAAATCTAACGGTAAGCTCGTTTAAATCATAGTCTTGATCACAATCAAGCAAATTTAAAAGTGTTCTCGACATCGGTGGGGGGTTGTGTAATGCGAGGGTGCGTATTTTTTGTTTATTTCGATCGTAAATTCATCAGGGTGATAAGGAAGAAAAAAGAAAATTAGTTGATGAAAAATTAGCAAGAGGAAGAAAATAATAGGGATATAAAATATTTAAAATTTAAAAGAGTATCCTACCATAGGCATACACAATAAATATATAGATTTATTGCTTTTGATGAACAATTAACAATGTAAATTATTACTAATATAAAATAATATTTCTTGCCAATTTTGTTGATCTCTTTATGTTGTTATATTACATTTCTTTATTAAATATTATATTATATATATATTATACATGATGATCATTATTATATTATAAATTGATTAATAAAATAATAATAAAATGATGTTTATTGTTATTTTATTTTGATGCTATTTTATTATCTTTAAAATGAGATGATATTAATTTTTATAATACAATACAATAATTTATAATATAATACAAATGTCATTCTACTTATTTAATTGAAATAATCCAAACGATTTGGTACGTGATTTGAACGCTCTTTTATAATAATAATATGTACTGAAACAATAAGATTCAATAGCATTATGCGAATTTCACCAATTAAATTTGGCTAAATTTTTTAGTTTAAAATTCTTTTGTTTTGCAGCTTCCATAATTTCCCGATTTAAATTTATGTATGACATTTTTCTTCTTCAAAAATTGAAAGTTATTTCAAAATGTTATTTGTTATTTGTTATTTTGTTAAGTGATAATTGAAAAATTGTAATTAATCAACTAAAAATAATTTTATTAGAAATTGTCTCAATATTTATCAGAATTGGAAACTTAAAAAAACTATTTCAAAGAAAATGATGTATATTTTTTATAAAAAGAAATAATTTATAATTTCATGATCTTATTACTTTTTAAATACATATTTTAAATACTTTTTAAATACATATTTTAAATACTTTTTAAATACATATGTACTTACTGATAAAAGTTAACAAACGAATCAACCATTTGAGAATCTATTTATATTTATCATTAATTGAAATAAATGGATTGAAAGTAAAAATAACATATGGAGATAACAATCGAAACAGCAATAGGCTATTGTGCTAATAATTTTTTTTCAAGAATATGCTTGCACAAAAATAAAAAAATATAAAGAAATTTACGAATGAATTAATTTATTTCTTAATATTTACTATTAATTTAATAAAATCGAGTAATTCAATTATTTGAATAATTTTAAATAAATAATAATATAAATAATAGTTCATTCGTAGGAATAAATTATCTACAAAGTTCAAGTAAATTCATTGATAATAATATTCATTGATCATAAAATTTTTAAATAACTGTTGCTAAACACAATTAATCCATATATTTATTAAAAAAAAAAAATATTGTTATCACACTTTTCTCAACTCTTTTTAATCAGCAAAATGTCTTCTCGCGAATCTGTTTGTCTTTTTTTCTCTTCTTCAAAATCTCTCTTTGGTTTTGTTTGCTTTTGAATAATAAAAATACGTTTGCTCTAGCGGGTCTTGTCGCTCGCGTTATCTGTACGAGGGTAGAGACTATGAATACATTTTACATATATATGTATACACACGCACACGATGGAAGATACGGTGCATACACCGAATTCAGCCCGGATCCCACCGCAAATGGATGTAGCTCTATGTTCTTGGGGGAATATCATATGTCAATAGCAGGATAAGCGGCTTACTTACCCTTTATTGTCGTCACGGCATCGTCATAGCTGTTGCGCGGAATGGAATTTTGCAATTTCTCGCGCGCGATACTTTACTTAAAATTATCGTGATCAACATTTGTGTTGTCAAATCTCGAATTGATTCGTGAAAGGCAAGTGAAGCGAAATAAAATGAAGTAGAAAAAAAATTCTTTTTACTTACAACTTTTAATAGTGAACATAATGATATTTACGCTATTAAAAATTTGAGAATTTTTTGAAATAAAAAATATTTTTTTCATTGATCTCATATAAAATTTTGATTAATATTTACGATATTGTAATTTGTGTTTAACAAATAATATTCTTTATCTTGTAAAAATATGTGTAGAAATAATTTTGAATTTGGAAATAAATTCGCGATAGGGATTAAAAAGTTGAAAAATATCCTGAAAACGAGTCAAAAATTAATTTTATCGAAACTATATTTTAAACACCAAATCCAAAAGAGCAAAATTTTTTCACATTTGTTACAAAATAATCGTACATTTTCAATTTTTTCAACAAACATAATAAAAATCGATAAAACTGTAATTATTTTTGTAATTATTTTTCTTTTCGTCATTTTAATTTTAATACTAAAATTATTCCAGATCATTTTATATCGAATTACGATTATTAGCTTTCATATGTACAATACGAGTTGTACAAAAAACGAGATATCCCTTTTTAAAATATATAATAAATTATACGATCCTCCTCACAAAACATATTACATCGACTTTTATTCGAAATTATATTTTATACCAGAGGTATTTCGCATCGAGACGCGATCGCTGGTCCAGGCCTGTTTATTATACACACAGTAAACAAAGATAATAAGAGAGGAGCCTTGGCCACTCGAACTTGGCAAATTTCATTATAAAAATTGCATCGTTTCACGTTCGAAAGACCAGAGCGACGCCACTCGAGCGAAATTTATTTATTTATTTATTCATTTTTTTCCTTTTTTTTTTTCTCGAAACTCATCTCTCTTAAATTAATTCCCCGTGTCCCCTTTAACCTTAGTTTAATGTGTGTATATCATATACCAGATACAGGCGTCTCTCCTCGTATAATCGTGTCGTGGCGGGTTCGGGTTAGGTCGAAAGTTTAAAAGGGCGGAAGGCGCACGGGCGTGCCGCTTAAAAAAAAAAAAAAAAATCTCTTCCCACAAAGAGACTCGCGCCAGCCAGTCACACGCGAAAGCACTCGACACGAATTTGTTCTATTTTACGATATTTGTCGGCGCTTAATATTTTCAGCAAACAGGTTAAGTGCCTCTAAGTGGTCGAGCCGGAGAAATGAAGAGGGCTGCCGCGCGCGAGGGGTTGCCAGAGGGGAGACAGGCGGATACTGGAGGGGAATGGAGGGGAACGAAACGGAGGAAATCGACGAGGATCGAAGGAGAGAGAGAAAGAGAGAGAGAGAGAGAGAGAGAGATGGGCCGTTGCCGCGTATTTGCGTATATACGCGTACGCGAGAGAAAAAAGAAGAGGATGAAGGGAGGGAAGAGCGAAAGGTGAAGGTAGACACATTAGTCAGGCCAGCATTTGCCCACCTTTGTTCATTTTTCACTATGGTTGAACGCCTGCGATGAGGTCAGACGTAGGTGCTTACATTCTTGCCCATAAGTATGTGGATATCTCCTTAATTGTAACAGGTCTCTGGAAAGAGTATCATGAAATTTTAATTTCATTAAATTTTATGTATTATTATTAATCTTTTATAACTCGTCTTGTATGAGAATGTTAAGAGAAATCTTTAGGACTTTTACGTACATAAGAACGATACTTTATGGCATGATGGTGATATTTTTTGAATCGAAAATAATGAAGATAGAAATACAACTACTACGTTCTAAAACGTTTATTGAAACGAAATTTTTGTCGAAGTATTCTAGTTTTTATCGGAACTAACTGTCAATTATATGAACGTCTGAAAACAAATGAAAATGAACACGTAACAGAATAGATTAATGCTCTACACAATTCGAAAAATTAAGTAAAATAAGTATGATTCATTCGTTTGAATCTGAGAAATAATCAGTAAATACTTACATAAATTTATTCGATTATATGAATCCTGTTAGCTTAAATATAAATTGAGTTCTACTGCGATACAAATGTGTTGTCGAATTATCAAGAAAAAGTTTGATGGAAGTAATCGTGCATTATAATAATGATTGTCCATTAAGTCATGTTATATGGAAATAAGTTCATAAGGATATCGTGTTATGGAACTGTCGCAATTTGTCTTATATCGAAACGTGTTTCAAAGTACTGTGTTGTAAGAGAATTGAGAATTTTTACACTGTCATATACTGTTAAGTGAGTTATCAAATACTTAACAATATTTTTCAGAATATGGATAAATGAATATTATAATTGCAATATAATATCGATATATTATGTTTTAGCAAATAATCAAGTAATCTTGTTGAAAAATATTGTTGAATAGATCATATATCAAATTACAAAAGAAATATATTACAATAATTGAAATATTTTAAAGAAAATTGTTTAACTTAAAATAATATAATAAATTATAAATATTTCCATTTTTTTCAAATTTAATCATTATGGAAAAACTACTATACAAGTTAAAAATTTATGATTGCGATTAACATTAAAATTAATAATTATTAATCATTAATAGCTTATATTAATTGTTAATAAGCTTGTTAAAATTAGCAATTTATCCAATAACTTATATATCTTGAAGTATATTAAAAAATATATTTAATCAATAATACATCAATAATAAAAAGTTTTCTTTTCATTAAATATATTTCATTATATCTAATGTGCTGCTGCACTTTTTATTAGTCTTACTATCTTAATTATTTCATGATTAATATTTTTCCATTCAGCATAAATTTCCATAAATATTTTTCTGATTTTAGACATTTTTTTTTATCTATTCAAACGATCTTACGATGAAACGTATATACATCAGATCTCTAAAATTTATTAAAAAAATAATTTAAAAATAATTAATGCTAATTATTTGATAAGTAAATGTATTTCAATTGATATTATATTCTTTATTCAATCGATATATTTGAGAAGATATTTGAAGCACAGTTTCAATATTTGAAGGAATAATAAATTGGAAAATTTATTATTTGAGAAAATAAAATTTATTTCTTAAAATAACATTCAAAATTAGTAATGAATAATAAATATAGATAATAATCGTAATAATCAATAACTTTACTAAAAAACAGTAATAACATTTGATATTGCATATTAAAAAAACTAATTATTTCCATTAAAATAAAATAATAATAACAAATAATTATATTTCCTATAGCAATAAATAAATCATGTAATTGCAAATACAATTAATTTATTTTTGATGGAACACTTCATTTATATTATTTCAAAAATTTCACAAATAATTTTAAAAAATAATTTTAAAATTTCTCTAATCATTTAATAAACTTGAATGATTGAATCACTCAATTTAATATTATTAAACACACATCTATAATATGTAAAATTTAACAACAAACGTCACTTTATAATAATTTAATAATTTGTACATCAATCTTTCATTAAAAAAAAAAGAAATATCCGTATACTTTCAGATAAAAATGTACACGTGTACATTTATACATGAAGATCACGCGTTTTTCTACGAATTAACACGTTTCTCAAACTCTCATCGAGAAAAACCTTCTATTCAATACTGGGTTTTTACCCCACTATTTATGCACGGAGGAAAAGTTAATCGATCCTCCAGCTCCTCCTTTTTTCCCTCCCTTAAATTACGTATTCCCAGTGCGCAACGTAGTTTGGAGTTATCGGGAATCAAATAGTAACGACGGCTTTTCATCCCTCTCGTTCCAAGCTTTCATTAATGGCGCATCATCAAAGGGATCTTATATTATTCTTTACATATCAACGATTTGTAATATCTCACTAACGCCACGGGCGCTTCATAATCCCTCGATTACTTTCAAATCCTCCAAAGTACGGGAGGAGGGGAAGGATAATTAAAATATTTTCTTACAATCAATATTATACTTACTTAGAGTGCAGCGAGAGCACACGAGAGAGAGACTATGTTGCGTTGGGATGAGGTGGAGGAAGCCGAGACCTTTGATCTGCAACGCAATCTGAAAGTTGGGCGTCCATTTTCTCGGATAAATACATCCTCTCCTGGATAGATGCTAATGGCGACACCGAGTATACCACGTAGACGGTTACGTTCTGTCAATGTTTGCCGGGCTCAGGTTAAAAGACCTAATGGTCGATTCCTGTATGGGTCCTTTTGAGAGTAACGATGACTGACCAATACCGAGAAGTGTGGATCTCTCGGAACATGCTGGTAGAACTCTTGCTGCGAAACATGTACCGCCAATTGACCTCATAGCGGTGACCTTGGCCCGGTCATGGATCGCATGATGAATCCGCTGCTGCATAAGTTTTTACTTTTACTTTTTTTTAATTTAATCTTCTCGATATATTCTGACTAGAATTTTACACTTTATGTTGATCTGTAGAGTTTGTGAGTTACATTTCACACTCTTTCTCTTACTTTTTGCTAAGGTAGTTATATGTATACGATGTGAAGAATGTACAATCAAAAATATTCTTGCAAAAATATATTTTGCAAGAAAATTTATATATTTTGAAAAATTTGATTTTGATAAATTTTTTGTGTATAGCATAATAAATTATACGTATATAGATATATATATAAAATTTATTTTATAGTATATTTGTACAGTAATTGAAAATAATTTATAATTAAAATTTTATAATTTTAAAATTTAAAATTTTGTCCTATCTCTTATCATTATATTTTGTCGAAGTGATATATTAATAAAAAAATTACTATAATTATATATATTACTATAATTATACTTTATACAAAACAAAATTATTTTTAGTTTTGATAATACAATTTATTATTTGAATTTGTATGATTATGGTGTATAAATATTTTTGAAACTAATTCGCGATGAAGGAAAAGTTCAATTATACTACTTTATGGTTTCTTTTCTATTTTTTTGATGATGAGGAAGAACTTCATGATACATGGCGGACAGAAAGTTTATTATCCTTAATTAAACCATAGCCAATGATATAATCGAATATTAATCTTGAAATTCTTTTCAAGATTCTGGCTAAGTTCCAACAACATAAGTATTATTAATTGAAGCAATATTGTTCATCAATGTTACTCATTTGGAACATAGACACAGAAGAATCTAAAGTTTAAATCTCCATTTTGTTACCTATAATTTGGCTGTCTGTAATTTTATCTTCAACATTATATCCATGGATAATCGCAAATCGAATGTCATCATAGTACTATGATACTATAGCACTCTATAGAAACTCATTCGATCCTACCAGTGGCTTATTGTGACCTCGCATTATATTGGCAGTTTATGCCTTAACGCATTGATTGAACGTCCCAATCTCTGGTTCGTGAGGGCTGTGTGTTTACCTAGGGGTAGGAAGTATAAGTTAAACACACTCAACATTATTACCAATATTTGTCTCTACTCTTACGGCGTCCTGTTTGTACAAAGTATCTTAAACATAATAATTTCCTTTGTCAATCTCTATGGAACCTCGTATGATCGCTTAAATTAATAACGTAAGATACCTGTTTGTCATCTCACTTATATTTTACATCTTATACGTAAATTAGTACTTATTATTACTATTTATACATAAATAATAAATTAAATCGTTAAAAAGACGAATCGTTACATATAAATACAATATTTGCATATATAATATCGAATTAATATTATTATTATTATTATTATAACGATAGGACAAATATATCTTATTCGAGGATTTTTATTTCCCCCCCTCTCGTTCCATTTAAAAATGATCACGAACCATGTTAAATATTAACAATAAACAGAAAGAAACAGAAAGCTGTTTAAAAGGGAGTCTAGTACGTAGTGCATAGCTGCTATTACAGCGGCAAGTATTCGCAATCAATGCCTATAATTCAATCGTAATTCATAAAGCTGTGCCCTGGAATACAATCTGGCTAATTAACTCCGAGACGTGCGTACATAAACGCACGCACGCTTGGGGGGACTAATTACTTACTTACTTTCCCGCCATACTTGCTTAATTCGAGACACAATGGGGGTCGGCTCTCATTTGCAATCGTAAACTGGAATTCGTGCGCGAGACATTAAACTGGGAGGGTGAATCGACTCTCTCTCTCTCTCTTTCTCTCTTTCTTTCTCTCTCTGTTTCTCTTCCTTACCGACTGCCGGTCTCTCCGTCCGCCGCGCGCGAGATCTCTCCTTCCTCGTCTATCCCCACCGCTCGCCCTTCTCCTCCTCTCTCTCCCACCAAGGCGCACGCTCCGGGGTTAATTGCAAATATAATTAGCGGCTCGAGTCATAAGCGCGAGCGTTCGTATTTGAATGACTGCCTCGGTGTTCTCACGACCCCGATTGTCTATGAAGTGGATCTCGGGGCCGCACGCGGCAAAAGTAGCGAAACTCATTGCTAATTATCCGTGGAACGCCGTTTAATTAAGGCTGCGGCAATGACGGAGGGTATCCAGATGTATAGAGGTGTAGGTACGTGCCTGCATGCAGAGGGAAGGCGCACGCTCAAATTAGGTTTCCATGGAACGAATAGCTCGCTCGTTCGTTCGTTCGTTCGTTTCTACGACCGAGTCTTCGAACGTCGCGTTTCGAAATTTCTCTCGTTATTCTCTTTCCCTTTCTAACTACCTGGTTTTTCGTCTTCTTCTTGGATATTCTATCTTTTTTCAATTTCTTGCCACACGCTCGCTTCGTATTCCCCTCCCGCTTCTGACCGTTTTATCTTTCTTTATTTCTTTCGGAAGTTTTATTGTTATTATTTTTTATCAGCCGATGTTAATAACTGAAATTTTTTACCGGATATTTTTTGCAAGCTTAAATCGTTGAATATTACGTATATCGGTTAATATGAAATTAATATAAAATTTATGAACGATTAATAATTCGCGTGGTAATCTGGATCTCGATCGATATACAAATATCTTAGTCGTATCTGATTTATGTTCTCTCTACTCTCTATTGTTTTTATTATCAACATCATCGGTATCTTTTTATATTAGATTCGTATCGATTTGCATACAAAATCATCCACGTGAAAAAAATTATACATACTCTTATATGTACGACCATATATTTTGTTTATAATTATATGCAAAATTATTTATGAAGTCACTTTTATTAATTAATTTGAAGCTTTATTTCTCTCATATAGATATCTGTGTAATATATCTATAGTTTGCATCCATCTTGAATTACTGCTTTAGGATCAATTAGAATGTAGATTACTGCAATATCAATTTACTATAATACATTATAATATATCTAGTTTTTAATAATAAAATTTTTAATCATTTGAACTGTAAATATTGTAAAACTATATATGAAAGAAAGTCTATTGATGAATATTTCATCGAAATAAATTACATTTCAACTTCCATAACTGTTAATTAGGCTACGAGAAATTCGTTAACAACAAATTTTACATCCATCATATATATATTTACATACAAATTATCAAAATCATACATAAATTATTCGTTCCCTCAATTTTTATGAATATATCGACTCACTTTCATGCTAAATCCTCCTCAGCTATTGTTTCACCCCCAAAATAAAATACTCTTCTTTCAAATCGTTTAACCGTCAATTATTTAATTCGTAAAAACAGTATGATTAGAGCAACGTACGCGAACGTTTGCTTTCAGAGGGCGCAAAGCCCTTGGCGGGCCCGCAGGATTGTAATTGACTGGTAATTAAGAATTGCTAATTATTCTTGGTCGGCGAGCGTAGCCACCTCTTCACCCCTCCTCGTTCGTGAACCCTCGGTCTTTCTACGTTTCCAAGGCTCCTTTGTGAGGCATCATAATGAGAGGCCGCACACCACTCGAGACTCGCAACTCTAACTCGGAGTCGTGGCACAGGGAAGAGACGTATTATTATTTCCTAATTGGGCCATTATTCACGAAACTAAGACCACGTGACTGCGGTACCGCGCCTCGCCGTACAATCCTCGCCGACGGTCATAGTATTTACCGTGTTTACGCGTTACTTTCGCTGCGATTATCCGCGGAATATTTCCCCTCCATACTTCTTCGTTCTTCGAATAACGAAGTTGATACGCGATAGTTTTTCCTTTTATAATTTTTTTTTTTTATTCCTTATTTCTATTTGATGAAGAAAGAAATAAGGCAAGTTTTATAATCAAATGACTGTATTATATACTAAGCTCACTATAATCAAAGTGAGCTTGTACAGTGGTTTTTAATTTTGTTTCTCGAAATTGATATTAATGTAATGAATTTAAATTCATACGTGTCATGTAAAGTTAATATATTTGCTTCTACAAATTTATTTATTTTTTTTTTTAGAAAATTTGTGTAATGTAGGTGTATGAGCTTATTGAATTATTTTGTCTTGAATCAAGAAAAGTAAATACATTTTCATTTTACTAAGCTGCTTCATTTAAAGAAAATGGATTATTAATCTTATCGTTATTAAGTTAAAAATAAAATATATCTAGGCAAAAAGAAGAAAAAGATATAATGATAAATCGAATTTGATTTTACAGGGAAAAGATAGGATATGATTGAGCAACTGAAAAAAGTATTAAAGAAAAATTGAAATATCTTTGAAATATTTTCATAATTATAGTAAAAATAATTTTTTGTCTATTTATATTCTAAACGTGATGGCAATTTCTATAACAAGATTCAGATTTTAAGTAAAAAAAAACTTATTGTTTTAACTATCTTTTCGTATGTATGATGTTATTTTATTTTATTCATTGTTTATTAAAGTAGAAAATGTAGAAATTTTTGGAACTGAATTTGTCGACGTACAATTTTAATAATTTTGAAATATATATATAAAGGATATCATTTTTAATTTAATAATCTTTCCTTTATATGTAAATGATATTTGGATTTAGTTTTTGAATTATTTTTAATTTTAGTATTTAGATTGTTATAAAACTTTTAATATTATTATATTAAATTATATATGTATATGTTCGATATTTATTAATTATTCATGTACTTTTCGAAAAGGATTCATGGAATATGAAAATAAAATATAAAATAAACTCGACGATCTAAATTATAATCAGCAAAATTGCATTGACAGCGATATTAATTTTATATTTTTATTTGTTGTTTTATATATTTCTATTTGTCAATATTTATTATCATTGTATTATATTATAATAGTTTGTTATTAAACTGATTTTTAATATATTAAAATACTCGTTAATAAAAATAATAAAATTTATTTTATGTATCTATATAATTTTTTTCAGAATAAAAAGAGAAATTAAATAATGATAAAATATTAATGTCGTAAAAATTCAGTGAACAATTTACATAAATTTCATATTTATATATATATATAAACAGTGTACACGAACGATAGAATCAATTAAATACGATGTTTTATTGCAACGTGTAAACTGAAACTGACTTGTATCTGAATATTTTTATAAATATTAAATTTTGCCATTATTTAATTTATCGTTTATTGTGCAAGAAGCCATATGTATTAAATAAATAAAATTATATATTTCTATTGCTAATTTTAACGAATATTTTAATATATTAAAAATATATTTAAAATGAAATAAAAAAATATTAAAAATAATTTCATCATATTAAAAAATCAATTCAATAACGTTATAATAAAATGCTATAAAAGTATCAATAAAATGTTTTTACAAAAATTCTATAAAGAGATTCATTATATAATACTAACTTTTTAGATTCTAATTTAATATTCATTTCAAAAGTGTGTTAAATTCTGAATTAATATTTAATTTTTTTTTTAAATAGAAATTAATTATATCCAGTTTTTTCATCCAAGATATAATTTCAAAGTATAAATATATAAATTTTTGTTTGAAGACAAAGAGAAAAAACAGAATTATTTTACTTTCATCTTATTTTATTTAATATAAATTTCAATTACTTATAACATAATGAATAAGTCTCAACCGATATTTTTCTTCTTTGATTCCAGAATCAATTTTCCATTTATAATAATTTAAAGATGACAAACAAAGATTAACAGTTTCCTAAAACAATAACTCGACTATACAATTAAAAAAAAAAAAAAAATGAAATCAATACTTTCATTGATAAAACACTACAACATATTATTTGTGATTATATTCAAAGCTGAAAGTAAGAAAATAAATTTTTCTTTGACGAAGAAATTTTTCCAAAACACACATTGCACACATTTAAACCGATATTGTTATAATTCAAAATTCATAAGATTTATCGTAACAACTTATCCCCCAACAAAACTCAATGCCATCTTCCCAACCGACGGTTTACTTCCGACTTTATACCTCGCACGAAACTTGACGATTTAGAAAATATCTATCCGATCATCGACTTTTAACGTCAGGTTCCAACGTATTTTGAATTATTGCGCTGTAAAAACTGTGTGTCTGATTATCCGATGAAAGCTTTCGCTTCGTTCCCACGTGGGGGAGGAATCGGGGGATGCGCGATAAAAGCGATCGAGAATCGTAAACTGCACACTCGTCGGATAGAGCGATTAAGAAGCTTTAAATGGAATT
>NW_006263351.1:1870656-1872330 GCF_000469605.1 Apis dorsata | reverse complement strand
CTCTCTCTCTCTCTCTCTCTCTCTCTCTGTCTTCGGCAAACAATTACCGCCTTTCAACGAGCCAGCCGCGTATTTAGTCGGTGCACGGGCTTAGTTTTAATAAATAATTGGCGCGCGGAGTCGGGCATATAGTTCTAATTAATAATTCATCCGTGAACGTTGTGGGTGGTCCCATGACTACACGCCTATAATATTAGCATGTACGTAAATTAAGAGGCCGGTCAATTATAATAATTGTGTAATCACGATAATTACCAGGTCCAGTACCAGCTCTCGTTCCTCGAGAAGTGGTGCCCCCCTCTTCCTTCTATCTTTGCCTGTTATTTTATCACTGCTTAACCCTTTCCTTCCGTCTTCGTCGAGGAATCGTGACCAGATTATATTCACGTGGTTTGATGGCACGATGGTTTAAAATATTTTCGTGGAGTGAACACGTTGTACTCAGATCGAATAAAAAAAGTTTAAAAGTTTCATGAATAATAATATTTGAATGATGTACAGATATTGTGATTATTTGTGTTAATTTAAAAATGTAAAATTTAGGATTTATTTAGATGGATAATTATTCTTTTTTAATGATTATTTTTTGTAATACAATTTTTCGTTTGTTCAAGAGAAAACAAGTATTTGAAAGAAATTTTGTTTAATAAGCAATTAAGTAGATTTGGAATGAGAATATTTATAGAAATTATTATTAAAAAAATTTCGTGGTTACAAAGAAATTATGCAATGATAAGATACTAAGATAAATTTTATTAAGTTTTATTTAATTATTTTTGTTAAAGCGGGAATATTAAATATTATTGAATTAAAATATTTAATAATGATACATGAAAAACGTTTAACGAAAATATTACAGAATTTCGAATATTATTTATACAAAACAATAATTAGTCGACATTCTATTTTAAATAAATTATACATAGTAATTCGCGAAAATATTCGAATATAACATAGCAGCGTAATGGATTATGGAACAATTTTTTTTTCGACAAAGGGATGAAATCCACTCTCAAAATTTTAACTTAATTTTTTTCTATGTTTTAAATACAATTCCTCCTGTGAATATTTTTCACAACAAAAATTTAAAAATTTATTCCTAGCATTTACGTATATTAATTAATTGCCACATCATTAATATATAAAAATTTCATATCACTTAATAATATAAAACTTCTATATCATAAAAATAAAACGTAAAAGTAGGAGATAATATTATATATCTGCAAGTACTTACTCATAACTATTACTTAACTATTAAAACTTCACAAATGATGAAATATATAAGCACAATACTATCTGAATACTGAAGAAAAATTAGATCGTAAAAATTTTTAACAACCGATGCAAGATATCGAAACAGAGATGGATCACATTTAATTAAACCCGATCATATACATTTTTAACAAAAATCATTCCCATTCCCTTCCCAATTCGTATTAATAAATTCAAATGACATTCAAACGGCGAGATGTCTCGAGCGTGAAGATTTTCACGGCGAAATGGCAATCGCTAGAAATCAATTAGAGAATCCTGGTGAAAGCTCTGGCGAAGTCAGAGAGGATCGTAATCAGCCGTATAGAGACGGCCGCGAAATATAGGCGCTGATAGATCAAACAAACGTCGGATTGGATTATTTTTATCGTTGTTAATGGGGATGGCTCGGCCAGGTTT
>NW_006263351.1:1860991-1870400 GCF_000469605.1 Apis dorsata | reverse complement strand
CCTCCTCCCCCTTTCTCCCCCTCCTCCCCACCCTCTTTGAATCTCCTGCTCGATCGGCTCTTCGCTAGGCTACCCTCGCACAGCCTGCCTCATATCTATACATCTCTCGCCTATATTTATATATATATCTATATTTATATATATCTATATATATGTATATATGTATTTATATATATACAGTTCTCGATGTGTGCGCGTGTATCTTTCTACTAGTGAATATAGGGTGTCAAGCGAATAGAAACTTTGGTTGCTGTTGGTAGGGTGTAATGATGGAAAAGTGTTATAAGAGAATTCTTTTTTTTCAAGTAGTTGTGTGCGTTGGATGATGGAGTTTTGTAGAAATGTTTAAAACATACTTAAAAAATAAGTGTTTTGAAAGTGAATGTCTGAATTAGAATAAATTATACAGATGGCAAGTATTGATTTCACTGTGAAATATTTAAATAGATATTGATTTAAAATCAAATCAATGTTATTTGTTTTTGACAAAAAGGAATAATAGCAATGCTTGGAATTTTATTCTAGATTTGATATTGTTCTAATAAATTTTTGTTGTAAGCAAAAAATATTTACAGCTTTTTTAATAAAATTTAGTGGGTTGAACGGTGTTTGATAATTATTATTATTCATTATTTTTATACTTTTTGGTATATTGGTATACTCCATATGCATTGTTTTATCACATTTCTTATTTTTGGATAATTTTGCCAAGTATCTAGATTTTTCTTTAAATTATATTTTCTTTAAATTAGGTGATACATTTATATGTAATGTTTTAAATAAATTTCAAATAACTTTTTAATATAAAATATATGTATATAATATTCATAAAATTTATAAATAAATTTCGTTCTGATCTTTAAATTTTAATAAAAACGTGAAAAACGTTGAAAATTGCCAGTGATCTTAGTCTTTTTAATCAAGATCTGTTAATCTTGGAGAGGAAGAATTTTTGGCCTTATGTTTATACAATATTCTTTTATCCTTAAAAATAGTAAAATACTAAAATACTAAAATATTTTATTTTCTTCACACCCTATATACAGTCTATTCAAGTTGGACATGCAGAATGGACAGGCATCCGTTTGTACATTTCGACGAAATCATTTAAACGAGCCGCTCTGCTATTAATATCGAGCCTTCACGCATCATCGTATAACATACATTATGTAAACCGTCCAATAATCGGTTGATAATTGATGAAAACTATTGGTATTTGTTCGAATGAATAATTTATATATCTTAAAAAATTCTTTAGATAAAATTTAATTTTTAGATTTGCGGAAACTCGAAATTTTACTTATAATACATTTATTCGTCCTTTTTTTAGTAAATATTTTGTCGAAAGATGAAGTTCTATTAAGTTTTAATTTCTGAAAATTTTTAAATTCAAATTCGATACGTATTCTTTCAGTGACAAATGTCAAGATGTAAAATTTTAATAAATTTCGATTTCTAAACATTTTCAAACTCAGATTAAAATCAGCCAATCAATAACAACATCATTTTCTTTGATTTGCGAAAAAAACATTCTTTGAAAAAGCACTCATTTGTGCTTTAGTTATATTAAATAGCTAAAAGTGGTATATCGATCATTTTATCGATATTCCATAAATAATTGAATGGACATCTAGAAAAAGAATATACATTTTATTCAAATTCACAATACAAAAATATAAAAATAATTTTCTTCATAAAGAAAAAACGTGATAACACTAAACAAATATTTTTTCTCATTCAATATCTCATCACTGTTTTACTCTCATCTTCTAATCCTTAGTATTTTTCCAAAGAAATCTTCTACCTCTACCATTCTACGAATTGTAACTACGCTCAAATCATATCCTTATTCCTATACAAAAAAAGAAAACTCATTTCGAAAAATTTTTAACGAAACACCGTCCAATCAACAAAAACTAAACGTTCTCGAGAGACAGAGAGACAGACACTGCCGCAAGATGGCAGTTCGTTTACATCATCTCAGACGATCCAGAGAATCGTTTACCGGAGCCAAGCACTCGGAACGTCAAATACAATGGATCCGCACAACGGATTCGTTTTTTCGAAAAATGGCCGAGGGGAGGGCAAGAAAGGCGGGTGAAAATCGATATCCAATCGATTCCTCGTCGTAACGAATGGAAGGAGGGCCTCGTGAATAATTTTGACGAAAGACAAAACTGATACCGCGAATCGGCCGTGCGCCCGTGTCAACAGGAATCTTGGCAATGGAAGGTACACAGTCAAATATTTGAGGCGGACTGTCGAATTTCAAAAATATCACCACCACTGTCTGCCGGATGCACCAGCCCCGGATGGAATGTTTAATTCACTGAGAGCGGGAGGAGGGGAGGGGAGGGAAGAGGATCGGTACCGGTGTGACAATCGTATAGAAAGTCTGCATAAATCTCTTCCCACTGTTCGACCTCTCGCCCTTCTTTCGTGTTTGCACTGCCTTCCTGACTGTTCAGAGAGAGGCCAAAATCGCCTCTCGATTCTCATTGAGTCGAGGGCGGGGCTCGATGGTCGCTTTTGTTCGATGGCCGTTTCGTTTTACACAGGCGCGCGTGGTTCGTTCGGCCTTTCTTTTTTTTTTTTTTTTTTTTTTTTTCGTTTTTTTGGTTTTTTTTTTTCTTTCTTTCTTTCTTTTGTCCTTCGATTACACAAATTTATAGCTGATTCGTATCTATCGCGAAGTTGCAAGTTAGCCTTTTAATTATAACCTCGTTCGTTGGTTCGTTTCTCTACGTTCAATTTAATGAATCGTGACGCGAGGATTTAACCGAATTTAACATTCGACGATGTAATCCGACGATAATTCCTTTATGGATAATAATCATGCGGTGATCAGAGTGTTTTGTAGTATGGAGAATGTTCAACAGGGATGGTTTTTGTATAGCAATGTAAGGAAAAATGTTCTTATAGACGTATGCTTGATATAAGTTTTTGGGTGATAAGTTATTTTATATTAATAACTTATAATCAATCACAAAAATCTTGGTTGGAAATGAGTTATCAATAACAATAATTTTGTTTTGTGTGGAATTTTTTTGAAGACAAAAGAAATGGAGTAATTTTTTTTATTAATCTCTTTGAACAGATGAAATCAATTCTTAATATTTCTTTGTTTTTCAATTTAATCTTTTAATTGTATGTAAATTTTAGTATTATGAAAAATATTTTCAGGAGAATATTTGTTTAAGAAATGAAAGGATGATTTAAGAATTAATTTTATGCAAAAAGTTTTTTTGTTAAAAGAAAAATTATTCTTTTACATACATATAAAAACTTTCAATTAAGATTTTCAGATTAGATGAATTTTTTTTTAAGATAATACATGGACTTTTGTGATTCACTGTAATTTCGCATAGAGATAAAATAGAATTAGATATTGATTTTCTATTTTTTTTAATTTATGGATCATATGGTGAGATAAGTTTTTAAATATTATGAATGAAGCAAGATAATTTTAAATTAATGATAATCTTGAAAATTAATTATTCCAACAGTGAAATTGGTGATACGTATTTTACTATAGACTTGCAGAGTTTATTCTAAATTTCTGTAAGACGAGTTAACAAACAAGAAATAATTTGTTAATAGTACCCAATACATTTAGATATATATTTACACATTATTACATTTTTTTTAAATATTCGGATCTTTTTATAAACATATTTTATTTTTGATTTTACATTGTTAAATAAAAAGCGATTCTTCTTTAAATTTTTCTATTCGATTTATAACTAATAAAGATTGTGAAAACATTGACAATTACATACGAATTACATTATTTCTAAAGTGACTTGAAACGAATTAAAGAAAAATTTTAGTGACAATTTTAATTAAATCAATTCCTCGCAATTAAAAATATATTTTCCTATCGAACGAAACGAACTAATTTCCTATTATCATACCCACAATAATAAACCTTTCTCATCTCCTTACTTTCGCACGTATCACACTTCGATCATCCCTCAAAGAAATTCCTTCGTTCCATCCCAAACTCCCCCATCGAGTTAACCTCTAAGGATGGAAAGATGTAAAAACACGAAAAAAAAAAAAAAAAAAATTCAACCGACTCAAGAACGACCTCTCCAACATCGCCTCTGCTTTTTAACGATTCCCTCGGATGGTAACGCATCCAACCGCCTGTTCCCGCCTAATCGCAAGTTTATGCCTTCGTCCGAGGGGCGCCACCGAAATATTCGCCGCGGATATGGAACATTTAACTCTCGGTTGGAAACGAGGACGATAGGCATGAGAAGAGAGATCTCACTCTCCCCATATTTGTACTCTCNGAGGCCTGGGATCGATTGGTTTTGGGTAACAGGGGATATTCGAGGGGGATGTATTATATCAGAGGTTGTTAAGTATTTCGAGATGTTGGGATAGGGAGAAGCGAGGAATTGAACTTGTTTTGAAAATTTGTTTAATTTCGAATATAGAAATAGGAGGGGGTAGGAATATATATATTTTCTTTTATCGTGTCGCGTGAAGATGAATTGTATTAATATTGTGCAATATTGTGATTTTTAAAGAGATCTAAATATCAAATATAATGACATAATTAGGATATATTTTACTGCGATTTATAGTTTCTTTTCTTTTTAAATTATTCTAAATAATAAATTTTCATTTATTATTCGTATCAGAGTACGCCATTTTATTTCTTTATAATTTAAAACATAAGTTTTGAATCTTTGTTAATATTCTACGATAATTTATCTTTTTTTTCTTTTTTTAAAAACCACAAAATAATTTCATTGTAATGTACTTGTCATGATGAAAAGAAAAAAATCTATAAACCAGAAAAAGTTTTCTATTATTATTTTTAGCAATAGATATGTATAACACGTACAAATTTGTAATTTGTATGAATTAATGATAATAAAATCGAACAATTTATGAAAAATATAAAATAATGCACGTAAGACACGTTTTACACATTAGATTGAAAGAATTAATGATATAATTATTATCACGTTCAGACTATATAAAATCTAGTTTATACCTCATCATTCCTACCAAAAAAAAAAACCAAAAAATTTTAAGATATTAATTATTCAGATATCTGAAATCATCGTGATCCGAATAGCAGTCACAAATGAATATTAATTCCATTCCAAAAATTTTTACACAGCCCCCATCAGATACAACTAAATTTCATCCACGGGATTACCCCAACACTGGCAATCCCAACCAAGCACTAAATTCGGCCCTTTCATCCACTCTTTTTCCTCCCCCCCTTCTCACTTCTATTTTACGATACGATCCCCATATATCCCCGCACATTTTTGCTTTACCAAAAATACGACGTCTACCGAAATTCCTATTCTTTCCCTCCCCCCCTCCCCCTCCCCCTTCATTCGATTTCGCGGAATTTTAAAGCACGGCGCGACAATCCAGCCGTAAGAAGCCTTCTTCCATCGTCCATTCTTTTTTTTCTTTTTTTTTTTTCCCTTCTCGCGACCGTGTTCAAACCTGTGCAAAGGTGCGGGGCCAAAGTGCGGATATCCGCGACCGGATCCGCGGAAAACGCGAATTTCCCTTCCCCGTGTCCCGGGGAAAAACTTTATTGTTGGCATATTTTCAAAAAATTCACGATCGTCCCCTAAGCCACGTCGTTCCTCTGGAACGGCCACCGCGCGTGTAACGTAATTTCTACGCGGGTTTAGCCGCGTTTCCGGCCGAAATCTTCCGAAGGAATATTTCACGATTCACGCGCGGAACGATCGAGACGGCACGGTTGGAGCGTTCCTCCGCCGACTTCCATCCGTGGATAAACGGAGAGGTGAAGTGCACGCGGGCCCGGCTTCACCAGTCGTTATCATCCCATAACGTTCCCTCCTTCCCGTATCGTCGAACGTATCCCGACAATTCTTCCTTTCTTATTTTCGCAATATCTGGAACGTAATGGTTACTTATGTAGCGTTAGCGTTAGGTTGGTGAGTGTAAGGTATAAGGTATATAGGAAGACAGCATAAATAGATTTTAAAATTATAATATATAAAATATTGCTACTATTTTCGCTTTTTTTTAACTGTTTTAAATTTTATACAAAATGAAGAGAGAATATGAATATTGAAATATGAGATAGGTTATAGAGTATCGAGGGTTGATTTATATATGAAATGTTAATATATATTCTTGTAATATTTTTTCTAGAGACAGGTACAAAAATGTCGATTGAGGCTTATTAAGTTCTAGCCAATTGAAGTTTATGTTTTTAATAAAAATTTCAAACGAAGATTTAAAGATTATTTAAGATTACAAGATACTTTTTATAATAGTGATTCATTCATTCATTGATATTAAAATAAAATATAAAAATATTATTTCATTTTTTGATTGTGATATACAATAACAATTTCAATCGTTCAGAATAAATTTAAAGAAAGAAAAAAAATATTTAAAAGAAGATAGGAAATAGCTAACCAAGATCTAAAGCTTATGCCTCTTATATAGCCAGAATAAAATTCGCGTGTTTGCGTTTGTCTCTTGAATTCATCTTTCAACCCAACTTCAAACTCTCGATTCCTCGATAAAATATTATTTTATTTTTTGATTGTGATATACAATAACAATTTCAATCGTTCAGAATAAATTTAAAGAAAGAAAAAAAATATTTAAAAGAAGATAGGAAATAGCTAACCAAGATCTAAAGCTTATGCCTCTTATATAGCCAGAATAAAATTCACGTGTTTGCGTTTGTCTCTTGAATTCATCTTTCAACCCAACTTCAAACTCTCGATTCCTCGATAACCACCTAAACAGATTCAAATAACTTCCATCGACATAACACCATCCTCCTCGCCCCTGAATCATTTATCAATTCCCGTTTCGATCGACGTCGTAGAAACGTTTGTCCAGACTCTGACTCGTGACTTGTTTATGATGGCGGCCCTTGGCGCAGTTTCATTTCAGCTTCGCGCCTCATATGGACAGAGCAAATAACTTTTCTCGATAGTCGGAGTTCGCGCTCGCTCGCTTTCTCGAAGGAGAGTAAACAGGCAGAAAAAAAGAGACGTCCCCCCTCTCTTTTTCTCTCTCTTTCTCTCTCTCTCAGTCGCTCGCACCTACCAACCATGTAACACGAGACGAGACGAGCGGCAACAGAGCGGGTGGAAATTCATTCGTAATTCATGAGCATCGGGCTCCGACATCCCCCGTCAAAACTTTAGATATTCGTCCGTCAAACGTTTCTCCCGTCAACTTTCCGAGTGTCTAAAACGACCTATCCCCCTGGTCCTCGTCCAGCTGATGGCTCTTCCTTCTCAGAGAAGAAAATGATAACCTTGTTTTCGACCACTTTGCGCCCGTCTAGTTCCCTCCCCACACGTACGAGTTTTCCACCATCTTTTCCCACCCTCTTCTCAAATTCTCCCTTCCTTTTCCTCCCCAGCGTACGTGTATATAATCGCGTTACCTTCATCCTCGTTCCCTCTTCTTCGTTCCCACCACCTAGAGGTTTTTCCCTCTTGAAAACGCGTGGAACGCGTCAGGAACATCAAAATAGGTGTACGTGACTGGTAATCCGCGACAGTTCCAGGATCACGTACAACCGCGGCATACTCGCGTCAATTTACCTCCACTTAGCTCGATTCTGAGGTTTCGAGAGAGAGGTAGATTAAATTCTAATAATTCGTGTCTGTTGCTCCTGGCTATCCATCAATGGGAATGGTTAAAGGTCCAAAGTCGGGTTTAATGAAATATTATACGGATGAATGGTTCGTGGAAAACGGGAGATTTTGCTCGGTCTTAAATAATAAATCGTGCGAACGGGATGAAATAGAGAAAATGGAAATTATGTTATACATTGAATCTTTGATTGATTAGCGACTGATTCCACGTTGTCAAAATTCTCTAGGATTTATGATTAATTAAGATTTCAGTTTAGAGAATTAATTTCTTGAATATGGTTATTTATTATTTTATCTTTTACTTATTTTGATGTGGATAATATGATCCATGAATATTGGTATTATTCGTTTTTTATATAAATGTTAATAATTCATTTTATTGGAAAATACGTCGTACGAATCTTTTTGCAAATTGAAATCTTTTAGAATCTTTTAGAAAATCTTTGAAATTAGGTATTTTATTTTTTTACAGAATTGAGTTTAATTCTTTTTATTTGTTCTTTAAATATCGTTCTCTTCATCTCATCATTTTGTCATATTATTATATGACAAGTGTTTGATTACAAAGACAAGAATCGTTACCGTATGAATCTTTTTGCAAATTGTTAGAAATTGATTGAAATTAGATATTTTATTTTTTAACAGAATTGAGTTTAATTTTTTTTATTTATTCTTTAAATATCGTTCTCATCATCGTTATTATGTGATAAGTGTTTGATTACAAAGACAAGAATCGTTACTTTATATTATTTATTATTATTATTATTTATTACAATACAGATTGCAAAACTTCAAAATAATTTTCCAATTTATATGAGTTCTAAATTTCTTATTCTTCATATAATTTTAGGAGAGATGGATTATTTTTTTAAAAATTGAATTATATCTATAATTAAATAAATGCAAAGATTTTTTTTTATATAACTTCAATGCTCAATATAGTAATAAAAATTATAATATTTTTCTTAGAATTATATTTAGAAAAATTCATAACAAATTCAATTAATTCATATATAGATTAGTTCAAAAAACAATAATATATAATATCTTGATTTTATATTTTACATTTTCTTATTTTTACGCAATTTGTAATTCACCAATCACAATCACGACATTTTTATTTTTCCTTTTTTACAGTTTTTATTCCAAGATTTTTCTACCATAGAACAGTTTTCTATTTATTAAAAATTAAATCGATTATACAAAAAAAAACTATTTTACATTTCACAATACATAAAATCGCAAGAAATTCATTCACATATTACTATTTAATAAATAAATTTCAGACACGATGCAAACTCTGCCAACAATCCCAATCTCCAACAGATATTTCAAAAGATTACTTGCATGATCCGTCACTTCCAAAATTATTCCAGCTGAAAATTTCGAACGACAACCAACGACCATACCTCCATACCTCTATATATAAAATCCAAAGATTTGCACGCCCGAAAGCGGGAACCTTCCCAAGGAATTTAGCCCCGGAGCATCCGAGACGGTAAAACACTCGGTGCATATTCACTGCCTCTCCTTCCCCCCTCCCCCCTCCCCAGTTCTCGAAGATTCGAAGAAAAAGAGCGGAGAAAATGGTGAACGGGGAGAGCGAGAACGAGACACGGGTACTACTCTGCGAAAGAAGTCGAACTCGGTCTTGCCGAAGGCAGTCGTCGTTGTTCGCCGCGCTCTGTACTTACCGCGAAATGAATCAAGTCTCTGCTTCCAAGTCGGGCAGGTGCTTATTACTCACTCGTGGAGGCCACGACACACCC
>NW_006263351.1:1859072-1860771 GCF_000469605.1 Apis dorsata | reverse complement strand
CCTTTGTAGTCCCTCCTAGGCCCTTATTCCCTTCTCCTCCTCCTCCTCCTCCTCTTCTTTCTTTCTTTCTTTCTTATATATATGTATATATATATTACGCGGAAACCTCCCTCGCCCTCCGGCTTCGCTTCGAAACTCCTCCCTTTATCGTTCGCGCCTAGGAAATCGAACGAGATTCTAAACGTCGCGATTCGAACGATTATCGAGAATAATGCGGCGGGGTTAGTTAGTTGTGCAAAGTTGGGGGCGGAAATCACCGTGTCCTCCGGTTCGATGCTTCCGCCGATAGTTGGCGACTTTGAGGTTGCGTAGTTGTACCTTGTGAGCATAATTGTGATCCTGTTTTATGATTGGTCGTAGTTTTTTGAGGGGGGGAAGATTATATTCTATCGAGGATTAAAGGGGATTTTAGGAATTTTGTAGGGTTGAATCAATTTGTTCTACGAGGAGCTAAAAGATTATTTGATTAATGAGTAATTGTATATAATCTGATTCGATAATGTTCATTCGTTGTAATTAAGTAAGGTGGGAGAAGGGTAAGTTTATAAATAATTCAAAATCTATTACATTGTTGTATGATGTTTGTGATTAATAAATGTTATATTTTTCGAGTTATTCTTCTGTTAACAAACGAGATTAAAAGTATTTGAAGAATAATTATAAGGATAAGTTCTATGATAAAATTTGATTCCTTTATTGTACATATATATATTTTAGTTATTATATGTTTTCAAAAGCATATATATTTACTGATTATTCTAATTATATTCAGTGATAATAAGAAAAGAAGATTTCTTATTTCAATTAATTTCAATTTATAAGGTAAAATTAAGAAAAATAATATCACAATATTATGTTAAGAATTAATAATTAAAAAAGAATGCAATTTTGAAGTCTTTATGTTATTTTAAAAATTAATTTCATGTAAACTATCTTTTGCATTTGAAAAATTAGGGGTAAATATTTTTCAATATTAAAAAATAATCATTCCATTTTAATTTCTTCGTTCTATTCTATTATTTAATTTTCTAGTTTATCAAGATCAGTGAAATCAGCATTAGATACTTTTCATACGAATTTCGTATAATTATATTCATGTGAAAATAATATTATAATATTACCAATAAAAAAAATAAGAAATAAAAAATCAAAAAATATAATAGAAAACAAAAGCTTCAAAGCCATCTCATAAATTAATTATTTCAGAAACTAAATCTGAATTGATTTTTTATCTCACTTTATTATTTATTTTAGAAAATCAGCGAAATTAAAATTAAATTAGATATCTTCTCGCGCAATTTTTACTATAAATATTTCATGTATACATATTCAATTGAGAAAAATAATATTTCTTATAATCAATTTCTCGTAAATTATCTTAAAAAATTCTGAACCGATAGATTCAACAGATCGTAATAAATTGCAATATTAATTTTCTTCGTAATAAACAAAGAGATATGAAATCCATCATGACGGCTTCAAATTATATGTTTAAAAACCTCTTTCTACCTATTATTTACCTTTCTACTTCTAGTTAACCCGTTTACTTTCCAAACGAGTCTCGTGAGTTCGTGATTCATTCGATAATAAACATATCACGGAAGCGTGGCGCGTTTTAAAACGGCGCGTGTTCGCGCATCTCGCGTGAAATTTCATAGCGGGTGTTTGTCGTTCACGGACACAGCGGTGAACGAGGTAG
>NW_006263351.1:1856898-1858897 GCF_000469605.1 Apis dorsata | reverse complement strand
GACGCGCTCCTACTAATGGCGGTCATCTCGGATGCCCTAAGGCGGCTATTGTCTCGGTTTATGCTCTCGTTGCGCATACCGGCCCATACACTGACCGGAAGACCTACGACACGACTGCCTTCCGTTTTCAAAGCACGATCTGACGTGTACACGCTTGAACCGCACGCAACTCGTACAAGCGGTTGAATTATATTCCCTTTAAGGATCCGCTTCGTTAGCTTAATGGCCGGCGATAATCATCGGTGGTTCGAGCAATATTTCGAAGGTTTCTCGAGCGCCTCTAGTGGCCGGTAGTAGAAGTCGTCTAATCCGACATCGTGGATGTCGTGTTGCTCGTTTAGTACCCGCGATTTTGAATCGTGCGATTGCATTCTTGAGTCGTGGACATTGTTGCTGTTGGCAGATGATGGAGATAACCGATGTGAAGGAATGCAACGTCGATAAACGGGATAACTCGTAATTTTGTTAATTGGGGATGTTGTAAGGAAAAGGGGAAGGGGAATATTCAATTTAAGCAAGGCTGGAATGATAGAAGATTCTTAATTAAGAATGCATGTGACTTTTGTTTCGTATATCATCATCAATAGAAAATATTGTGATGTTTAACTGTCTATTGGATTATATATTATCGTTGTTGTATTTTAATAATTATTATAATTAAAATGGTAAATAATATTTTGTAATGTTTAAGTGAAATTGATTATTAAATGTACGTTTGCGATCCTGATCCTCTTATTTTTAACTTTTCATCGATAATTTACTAAATTTCTTAATTTTAATCTTAATAGTGTATATGTACACTATCGTCCAAAAGTTTGGAAGCAATAATTTCAAACAAGAATATGAAGAGTCACGTAATATATTTATTTATTAACAAATTCTCGAATTTATTATCTTTAAACAAATTTTGAATATTTTATATATTGATTTTTCTTTTGCCTAAAATAATATATCAATATTAATAAATATTTATTGATTGAATCAGCTATTATGTTTTTTTATATTTATTTATTTTTTTTAAATATTATGCATTATATATTGTTTGCTTATGACAAAATAAAATTATAAAATAATCTAAACAAAAGTTTTATGAACGTAATATATACTTTTTATTTAATGGAAAGTAAAAATTATTTATAAAACTCCATTTGTCGAATGTTTCTTAACTTTCTTAACAAAATTTACAGAAAACTCATACAATTATTGCCAGAATAATATTAAACTTTTAGAAACAATAATTAAAAAAAATTGATTATTTTCAATTCAATAATGTTATAATTCATCACACAAGAACATAATCTTTCATACCTTTTTTAAATTTCTTTCTTAAATTAATAAATAAAATAATAAAAATTTAAATAATAAAAATTGATCATTTTCGACTTATTATTATTATTATTATTATGAAACAATTCATAGCGCAAAAATAAATAATGCCCCCCTCCCCTATAATCGGAACACAAATATAAAATCGGTAACACAAACACAACACTGTGTACATACACGCACAATACTAACATCACCATGCACGTAATTGTGAGATGTTCGTGGATGAGAAATTGGGCTGACAACGAGAAGAGGAGAGGGTGCGCGTGGTACGAAGAAGAGAGGAATCCGCCCTTAGGGGGCGATCTCGATCTCTCCAACTATCATTCGTGGCTCGGCTATAATGCTAGTTTGTGTACGTATCAAGCGTTACCTGCTGCCGGGTCGGCTTCTATCGATGTTGTCGCGCGTAATAACCGCGAACCGTTCGTTCCTGGTCGATCAGATTAGAAGGGGTACGTCCGCGTATTAGATCCTCTTGAGTGCGGTAGGCCGAGATATTATCGTGGTACGGCCACGCGGTAAAGAGGAAGCCAACCCCCTCGGATCGGACACTTTCGATTGTCGTATAAAACGGCTCGATTAACTGCTTACACCTACGCTGTGGGATAAGAAAGATAATCTCGACGTCCTCCGTTTCTGGCTACGTTCGAAGTCTTTTTATCCTTCAGTC
>NW_006263351.1:1854367-1856710 GCF_000469605.1 Apis dorsata | reverse complement strand
TTTTTTTTTTTTTTTTTGTTTCTTCTCTAAGAGAGAATTTGATGAACTTTTATCGGTGACGAAAGTTTTTGAAGAGATTAGAATTGTGATGTTTTTATTCGTTTAAAGGATCCGTTTCAATTTATTTTACGTCAATTTTCAAAACTCTTTGTACTACTCTTTGTATCGTAAATTAGAAAGAAACATTGGGCAGGGTAAAAATGTTGATTAGAATTTTTTTGAAATAGTTATTATAATGAATATTTTAAATAAACTTTTAATATCTATTTGCAGTATTTCAGTTGGATTCATATTAATTATGTGGCAGTAATAAAAATATAATAAAAAGATAATAAGATATTATAATTATTTATATAAATTATTAATATATATATATATGTATGTATTTGAATTTTAGATTATTAAATTTTATTATAAAAATATTGAAAATTGTGAGTGCTTCTAATTTTGTTAACTATATAGATTATACGCACAGCAACATGAATATTGTTAATAATCCCATAAAAAGTTTTATAAAGTAGAATAAAATGGAGAAAAATGTTCCATCAAAAGCAAAGATTTAATATACCAAGCGTATCTCCGATTAATCCAATTATCAAAAAGAAAAAAAAAAGAAAAAAAAAGAAAAAGGAAAAAAAGAAAAGACAAAAAGAAAATTCAATTCCATTTAGTTCAAACTTTGGTGATCTTTGTGGACTCGCGTACAAGGTAATACGGAGGCATTTTGTAGGGCAGTATTTCAACCGGTAGATGGTAGACGAAACGTATGGATAGGGTAAAGAATTAACGGGAACATCGTGAAAGTGCCGCGGGGCTTCACTTTGACAGCCGATCACCGCCCAAGGGTGAATGATACGAACAAACTCGACCAGCATTATATTTCAATCACGTTTGTGCAGCCTTTGATTACTCGCGATTCGAGAGGCGACGCTAACTGAGAGACTAACGAACGATCTCTCTGATATTATTGATCGAGTTGTCTAACAATTTTACACGGTTCTCTGCCTTTTTCCTCCTATCCTTTTTCGGATTCACAACGCTCACGCTTTCTGGATATATCTTCGCGACACGAATCATTTTTCTACGAGTTGCAAATCGAATATTTTTCAGTGTTATCGATTATTTATTTTAGAAATAATGGTTCTCGTATATTTCGTATTTTGTACGTGCAACGATTCGTGAAAGTCTTTGGATATTTACTTACTTTTGAACTTTTTATTTTTTATTTTTAATGCAATTTTCTTTTAATGAAACATATATATATTATATATATTTTTAATCAAAATATTGTTTTAGAAAGAAGAGAAGAAAAAGTGTTTTTTTTTCATTTTTTTTTTTTGAAATAATTCTTAAAGGAGAGAGAAGAAGAAAAATTTTATATTATAAAATGTTCAAAAATATGCTTTTTTATTCTGTTGTAAAAAAAAATTCTATTAAAATTGGATTCAAAATATGAAAATATATTGAAGATTGATTTTATTCCTTCAAAAATTTTATAAATTAACAAAAATAATGCTCTCTATTATGTTTTACACACAAATTTTTATCGCAATTCTTGAATTAAATGAATATCTGTGTAAAATTAATGAAAATTGAAACAAAATAAAGTTGAAACTTAGCAAAAATTTATAGATATTTCAAGTTTACAAATATTTTATGTAAATATACTATGATATTTAAGAGTTTAATTATTATTCATTCAACAATATGTTTTAAGATATAGAAAATTCAATGATCTTAATGTATTATATCTATTTTGATATTAATATTTTGATATAATCCATATATAAATACGCGATATTATTGAAAAATAATAATAAGAATAGAATAATTCGTACATTACATGTACGAATTACAAAAAAAGCACATTAGAGTTAAAAAATTAAAAAAGAAATCCATATTCAAAAGAAAAATATTTGCATTTTTTCAAATGTTATAAAACTATACATTTTAAAATCAAATAGAAATTTATAATAAAATTTCATCGATCAATATTAATCATTAACGACAACCATCATCATCATTCAATACAAAGAAGAATATTTTAAAAAATTTTAAAAAAAGAAATCGATGTAACACAGATTAGATGCGTTTATACCATCCCCGAAATAATTAAAATATTCTCTTCCTCCGCGTTTAATTTCGCATAATGGATCGTTTCCACGAATCCGTTACACCGTCGAAGCGCGTATAAAAAAAAAAAAAAAAACGCTCGTTGAACAAAATACGTTGCACGCGAGAACATTTATCGGGAAGGCTTCTTTAGAAAGGCTTCGGCTTGAATACGAATTTCCACCACCGGTGGAAATCCCTGGCATCCGCGTTAACAGCCCTCCTCTTGAT
>NW_006263351.1:1853678-1854057 GCF_000469605.1 Apis dorsata | reverse complement strand
GCCGCCACGGCGCGCAGTTGGCTGGCATGGTGGCAAGCTCGGATAGCTCGGCTTCATAAAATGAAGTAGAACGTTCCAGTCGACCCCGGGTGTTTGCTTTTTGCTCGTAATAGAGGGCCACATCCACCTGTGTATCTCTTCCATACACCATACTTTCATCGTTATACCCTCCTCCCCTCCGTGAAGATCAGAAACGACGTAGCTTTCGTTGGCTTGGAACNTCGCGCTCGGCTACGGCTTCCTCGCTTCACGATTTTATCTCCGCTTGCCTCTCTCGCTTATGCACACGTTCCATACGTCTGTCTGTCTTTTTTTCGCTCGCTCGTTCCGTGTTTCCTTCTTCCTTCTTTTCCTTTGTTTCTCTCTTTCGTTTTTTGGT
>NW_006263351.1:1850908-1853388 GCF_000469605.1 Apis dorsata | reverse complement strand
TTTCTTTCTTTTTCTTCTTTTTTTTCTTTTTTTTTTTTTTCTACAGGGAAGGTACCGTCGAATCGTTGTTTGTCGTTGTTCTTCTCGCCGTTCTCGTCGATTCCGCTTCTTTTTTTCGCGTCGGAGGATTGCCTATCCGATCGCGGTTAGTGCAATTAAATTTCGTTTTATAATTCTGTTTATTAAGCGTGATTAAGCGAATTTAAAAGGTAAAATTTAGCGAATTTTTAAGTTTGATTTATATGATCATTCGGTTTTATATTTTATATTTTATATGTAAATAAAGAGTAGATGGAAAAGTTTAGAAAAAGGGAGGAGATTTTATAAAATTTTACAGGAAAATGTATAAAATTTGTGACAATTAATTGCAAAGAATTAGTTGCTTTTTTTAAATTTGTTATATAAATAATGAATTGTTTTTTTGTGAACTTTATGAAATATAGTATACGTTCTTCTTGTTGACATTCAATCAATTGAGAATTTTGCAATAGAAAAAAAAAAAAGGTTTTAAATTATTATATGTAACATAATTATTTAATAAAAAATTTTACATTACGTAACTATCAATAAAAAACGAATGATTTATATACATAGGTACATTACATTTTATTGTTTATTGCTAACAAAAAAATTAATTTTTGACACTTTGACACAACTTTAAATTTGAAAGATTCGAAACAAAGATTTATCTTAAAAATTGTTGAAATAAAATATATGATTAGTTACAAATAACAAATTTCAATCAATTAGCAAATAAAGCAATAATATTATAATCAATTTCCTATGATTAATTTCCCTAAAATTGCCAAATGAATCTGCAAGCTTCTCAATCGAGCTAATAATAAACGAGTATCAAAGGAAGAGTATGATGGATCGTTTGAATTAAATATCATACGCAAGATGATTCCACAGTGATTGGAAAAGCATGCGCGGTTACGTCGTTGCTCGTCTCGCGTATAACTGACTAAGACTAACGCAGCCCGTACCGGAAGGCAAAGAAGATCGCACGAAGCCGGAACTTGGCTCGCGGTAAGATCTTTCGCATGAAGTACGGGGTCCCACTGGGATGAAATCTTCGTAAAATATCAAGCGCGTGTTCCACGTGGCTACGTGATTTTCTCGTCTGTCTAAAATTTAATAGAGTTTCTAATAATAAAGGGATATTAGACAGTTCCTGCTTGATTGTCGCACTTTCTGCTTAATTGCCGTGAAATTTCTGGAATTGGGATATCTAATTTTTGTTTCATTCGTTTCATTGTGTTCTAGTTAATTTACATATCATAATCGCGAAATATTTCTAGAAATTTCTAGAAAGTTCAAAAATAAAATTTCTGAGATTATTAATTTCGAACAGGTTTTTCCTTTGCAAAAATTTTCGTTTCGAGTTTGTCAATTATCGTTGCATTTTTCTCTCAAATTTTAATTGTTGTGGAATTATCAGTTTCTAAAATTGGATAATTTCAGATGATCGATTCTAAAAGTTAAAATAACACAAAAGTTGATATATAAAAATTTGAAATTTATTAAATGACAAACAATTGAAGGAATAATGAGATCACTTTGTTTCTTTTTCGTCTTAACGAAAATTTAAATTGTATTTGACTCGATAAATAAGTCTCAACCGATATTTTTATATTTGTTTCGAATTTATACTAGACATCAAATGTGGCTAAATAATTTTAAAACCAAATGTAAATCTATTTTAATTCATTGAACGTTTAAAATTATTGAAAAAAACATAAATAATAATTTGCATATCATTATATCAAAGCATAAGCAATATATTTTGGATAATAAATAGTCCACTATTCAAATTAAAAAGAATTTCCTAATTTAAAGAAAAATATATTCCGTTACAATGCTATGAATATTTTCATTTCTTCAAATTTATGATTCTACGATTTACAATTAAAAAGAATCGTTTATTAAAATTAAATTAATTAAATTAATTTTTAAAAGTTTATAATTATACGAAAGACAAAATATACATTTCTTTCAAGCCAATTACAATTATTCATTCAAAACAATAAGAATAAATAGGAATAAAGCTTCGAGGTAAAAACAAAATACGAAAGATTCATCTCAGATTTCGAATATTAAAAAAAAAAACCCACTTTTATAAATAATACCACTTCTTACCAATTCTTTCAATAGAATCCTCGGCCGAGTTCTTGCGTTAATCCCGTTTCTAATTGCAACCGTACGATTGTTCGACGGCAATTGAATCGCGAACGGACAAACAATAAGCAAATTATATTTCCGAAAGTACCCTCGTTTAGAAAATTAACCGTTGCTGTAGTAAAAAAAAAGAAAGAAAGAAAAAAAAAAAGAAAAAAGCTGGGCTGAAAACGGTCGTTCAGCGAAATCCGTGGTAATTCGCGTCTTTGGACGAGGAAAAACAAAACGAGAGAGAAGAGGAAACGGAAAGACAGAAAGAGAAGGAGGCTCGAGAACTTGTATTTTCCTACAGCTTTTTTATC
>NW_006263351.1:1844024-1850725 GCF_000469605.1 Apis dorsata | reverse complement strand
AAAAAAAAAAAAAAAAAAAAAAAAAAAAGAAAAAAAGAAGCGGAGACGAGGGGAGAATGGGGTGGTTCTTTTCGAACTCGACTTTATTCTGCGTCATTCAACCGCTTCCGAGTTGCCGGTGTTTCACTTCCGGCCGATGATCGTACACCGGATGAACATTTTGTCCCTTGCAATTCATAAGCCTGAAAACCGCGTGGATAGGACGACGGAAGGCGGAAGAGGCGCCCCTTTATTCGTTTTGTTTCGCGAAACTATCAGCCACTTACCCCATCGCAAGTAGGCTAGTGGCGCGGGAAAAATTACGGACAATGGTGCGCTTTCGATGTAAGGGAACCGCGTTTATGATTAAATGGGAATATTTAATCGATCGTGAGGGAATCTTCGATACGTTGTGTCGAGGAAATTTTGAAGATATTGTCGAAATGTCGATGTTCGCGAAGCTTCTACGTAATTCGAAAATGGATACTTCTTTCATTCTTATCCTTCGCTATTCTCTTCCATTCTTCTTCAAAACATTGATAAGATTCATCCGATGAATTTTGCCAATATTGTTTTCTAAACGATAGGGCAACAATAGAAAGTAATAGGAGATAAGAATTAAGAAAATGTCCATGTACTTTTGAGAGATAATGTGTATCTAATTTAATTTATATTTTCATGGGATTTATGAAATGTCAGTTTAAGGATCGAAGGATCAATGAGGAGATTTGCATTTTTGTAATTACATTATTGGATTGTGAATATTGCAGAATTGAAACAAATTTACATTATCTTGTTTTTATGCAAAATCGTGTATTCTATAAATTTTTACAATATTTTTTATATATAACAAAAATGTAATGAAATGTAATGAATTCAGCAATAACATGTAAAGTGAATTTCATTTTTTTTTATCATATATATATAATAAGCATGCAAATTAAAATCATCCATAAAACAAAGATTTATATATATTAAAAAATTAGCATTAAAGTTCGATTTTCAGAAAATCGTATCAATCCTCTTTTCGATTATTAGTTTATTAATTTGATAAAATAATTCTCTCATTCTCTTTCTCTGATTTAACGCAGGTATCAGATATTTATATACTATCCAATTTTTACATCTAAATAAATGATACAATTAAAATCAACAGAATATACAGTAGATTCTTCCAGTCAAATCAGACGAAACTAATAACATTACAATACAAACCATCTTCTCTAAACAATAAATTTCAAATTTTATAGAAAATTCAAATCTATTAGTCGATCCTCATATACCAGTTACATTCTCACTTACCATTTCTATTACATTATTTTTAAAAATCTATCTATTTTATTATTATATATTCATTATTTATATAACATATTGAATAACTTAACATACAAAACTTATTATTATTTCAATTTTGATCCGAAATTATGTCAAAACAAAATTCTACACCATCCTCCGTGACGTACGCGCATCATAATCGTTCCAGAAATCAAAAATCAGAATTACTACGCGACACATACTAACCACAGGTGTTGGAATTTTACAAAACGGCGAACCCTCGTAATAAACCCCCGTCGGGCTTGTAGTAATCTCGTTAACGAAGTCTCTACGGATAGGAGAGGACGGCTCTCCATGCATCTCATCTTATCTCGTTGTCTTCTCCATTCGTCTCCTCGTTATCGTCGAATCGCTCGTAAATCGAGCGTGCTCGTAGAGGCCTCGTTCAGGTTGTTCGCTTCGGGAGAATCGATATCGTTCTCTCGTGTCTGTGGGATGGCTCGACTCGATCTTACAAACCGTTCCCCCCTTCGAAATCGCTCTTTGACTTTATCTCTCCTGCTCTATCCTATCGTTCCTCTATCTTTCTCTCTCTTTCTCTCTATCCTACCTCTATCGGATCGCATCAGGGGATGAAAGCTGACCGAATAGATCTGGACCGATCTATCTAGTTCGATTTAGTCTTCAGCGTGTTGCGACAAGTCGGATATCTCGGATATTCTGTGACTTTTTCTGGACTTTTCTGCTATCTCGAATACTGGTTTTTTTTTTTTGTTATATTTCTGAGATTGGAATTGTTTCAGTGTAGTAAAAGTAAAAGTATAATAAATATGAAAGAAAATATAAAATAGAGAGAAATATGAAAATATTTGAGGATGAGAATTTTAGTTAAGTAAATAGAAAATGAAATTATGTTAAAATTTTGTATTATTTTGAGTTATTTGATTGATAAGTTGTTTGAATATATTAGATACAATTTAAAGTCGAAGAAAGGAAAGTACCTGAGATTGGAATTGTTTTAATGTAGTAAAAATAAAAATATAATAAATATGAAAGAAAATATAAAATAGAGAGAAATATGAAAATATTTGAGGATGGGAATTTTAGTAAAGTAGTAATTTTAGTAAAGTAAATAGAAAATGAAATTATGTTAAAATTTTGTATTATTTTGAATTATTTGATTGATCAGTTGTTTGAATATATTAGATACAATTTAAAGTCGAGGAAAGGAAAGTACAAAGAAGAAAAAGCAAATGTAATCACAGAATTATAAATATAAGTAATATGAATATATTATAAATAAATGATACATTAAATTAGGATTAGGATATTGGTTAATAATTAAAAATAATAAGTAGAATATTCAGTAGGACAAGATTATGTAAATATGAAAAATATTTTATAACAGGAAGTTTATTCTAAACAAGGGATATAATAAATAAATAAATGATATATTAAATTAGGATTAGGATATTGGTTAATAATTAAAAATAATAAGTAGAATATTCAATAGGACAAGATTATATTATATTTTTAAAATATTAAATATGAAAAATATTTTATAAAGGAAGTTTATTCTAGGGATTTCATTGGGAAGTTTATTGCAAGGGATATAATAAATAAGTAAATAAATGATACAATTTAAAGTCAACAGAATACACAGTAGATTCTTCCAATCAGATCAGACTAATAACTTTACAATAGAAACCATCTCCTCTAAACAATAACCTCAAATTTCATAAAAGATTCAAATTGATCCTCATATATCAATTACATCCTCAGTTACCATTTCTATTACACTATTTTTATTGACATCAACACAATCCTTTAATTTGTATCAATTATAAATCTATCTCTTTAATCGCGTTATATAAAAAGTTTATTGATTCATACATTCGAATTATATCCAAAAGAAAATTTCTGAGAATCAATTTCAAGATTATATACAAGATACCAAAAAATTTGAAACAAGCCAACTAGTGAACTAGTGCACTATACCGATATGATGACAATGAATGTGTCTCTATTCGAAAACAATAGCCGTATTAATTAAATCGCGAACGGTGAGATCTTGGTGACCAGCCAGGGAGGAAGTTGGAAATACGAATCGTGTGAGCGATTCAAGGATAAAAGAAATAATATTATTCCTCGTATACGGCAGGCAGGAACGGATATCATTGTTGGATAGGAGCGGCCCGGCTTATTACAATAATACGGTCGCAAATCTGGAAAGAGGGACGATGGCCGGCTAAATACGGAGGTAATTGTTCGAGGGATTGTTGTTTCAGGTTATTCTTATGTAAATCTTGACCAAACCTTCCGTGAAGGGGGATAGTGTGGAGGGGTTGGCTGTGTGGAGGGGTTGAAGAGCGGATAGGGCGCGAGAGAGTGCCTACGAATATTTGCACGGGGTAATTATTTCGTCCCCGGAGGAAAAGCCGGATTTCCGGCGGAGAGTTTTCCACGTGTTATTTTGCGCCACGCCACTCGGCCTCATTATATAAGCCATTGTTCTTTCCCTTAGCGCCTCGCCGACTTAACTTTGTCCCGCGAGCCGATCCCGCTATGCCCTGGATTTCTCTCTCTCTCTCTCTCTCTCTCTTTTTCTGGTTTCGGGGGAAGAGAGAAAGAGAGAGAGAGTTTTCGAGTGCGGCTTCGGCCTTTTGTGGCGTTTGCACATGGCGAATGATAAATTTTCGAAGGAATTTTGGATCGGTGGATTATTTTTTTATTACGCGATATATCTTGGTGGGGAATAAAAGATGAACTTAGTTATAAATGCTTTGTGTATTAGTTTTCATGGAAGTTATTTTTATATAGATTTCTTTGGAATAATATCTTTTAATTTAGATTACATGTATTTATATCTTTGTTAGTAAACAAATTTATAAGGAAATTTTATCGAAAAATTTCTTATCTTTTTTTGTTCAACTTGAGTTTGAAATATGTTATTAATATGAATGTATTATTGTTGATACAAGATTGGTAAATGTTATAATTTATTAGATTTGTTTGAAAAACTGATATATATTCGTGTAATACATATAAATTAATAATATTTGAATTTTATTAAGGATGAATTAAAGGTACTGTTATCTTTTATAGAAAAATTAACAGTAAATATATTAGAAAATCTATCGATATATTTTTATTATTTTTATTTATGTATATTATATATATTATAGATTCATATTCGATAAAAAAAGATACAATTTCTCAAATAATAGAAAAATTTTCTTCTCCGTGATACATTTACTAAACTATTATAATTTTATTAAACACAGATGTAGATATTTTATTACAAAAATCAAAATCATTGGATATCCTTCTAAATATAAATTCAAAATCTCATTTAGAGAGAATTATTTTATGCTTTTGAAACATACCTTCAATCTTTTGTATTTTCTTCTGTAAAATAAATAATATTGTATTATTTTTGCATTAATTGAATTTTATTTTAGAATAATCAAGATTTACAAATCAATCTTACAACGTTATAATATCGATATAAGTGAATTTATTTGGTCACATTCGTATTTTTGTGGATATTTTGGCAATTCACGTTTCAAGAACTTTTTTTTTCAAGAACTTGATGCACAACCAATAAAATTCGATACTTTGAATATCATAAAATATAAATAAATTTTCATATGAATTTTTATGAATCAATTTAAATTCTTTTTTGATAATGCAACACAGAATAAAGGAATCATAATAGAATCATAATAGATTTTAATTTAAGGTCGGCGACATTTTTTTTTTTTTGAAGCATGTTCTCGTATTATAAGATAAGAGGGATGGAGGAAGCGAGGCGAACGTGATATTCTGACATTTTAAATTATTTATGCCCAAAGTGCAGCGGTGGCCTAACCTTTGCTCTTTTTGAGATTCATAGAGGAGGGGGAGAGGGGTTATTGTTCGGCACTGCCTACCAACGTTGTAAATTCATTCTTTTAGTTAATATATTACTGTATTTTTTCCCGTTCTTTCGCGCTTTCCCCGTGATATACAGGCTTTCACATTTTTTTGAAGAATTTCTGCAAAACGAAATCGTGGAATTACTTTATGTCATACAGGCTTGCTGCATTAATTATTGCGCTTTACTCGCATAATTAATAGTACTCTTTATTTAGATTTATATAAATTATAATATCTTTTATTTAGATTTATGTGAGTTTATATTTTAAAAAAATTGATGAAAAAAAAAATATATATGTATACAAAGTACACTCTCATTCATAAATATCAGAAAATATAATAAATTTAGAACATCGTTAAAAAGTTAAAAATTTGCAAAAATAAAATAAACATAATATTATAGAAATATTAACGAGATTATTATTATCGAGATATATATAATATTATGAGTGTTGATAGGTACAATATGGAACAGAAAATGACAACAAATGATATCCATATTATCGATTTAACGGAGTCGTTTTCCGAACAAGGAATAGAACGGACGTGTTTCTCTCTGCTCCTCATAAGAACATTGTATTGTTTAATAAATTAATTAATTTTGTATAAATTAATATAAAATATAATAATTGTCAATCGAATATAACAATAAGAAAATAAATTAAAATTATTAACATTTATATATTTATATATTTGTAGTTGAAATAATCAAAAGTCAAATATATAAAACGTGAAAAAATTGGGACATTAAAAAAGTATATTTAATATATCTACCAAAAATATTTATTAATTCATGAAGAAAAAAGAAATATATTGATTATATATATATATAAGTCATTTACATATTTACAATAAAATTATTTTTTTCACTTATTTCTATTATTTATTATTTCTACATTTCTTAAGATTTATTATATTTAAAAAAATAATATTATAAATACATAGAAATAAGCACATTTTTTAATCCGTCGAAAGTTATAATTCACTGAAGATCCATTTATTATTATTTCTTCTTTCGTCGCTATTATTATATCATTATTATACTCGAACATTATCATACATAAGTTTCCATTTTTATTCTATCATATTATTTCATTAATCTTGTATTCTCATTACATTACATTATATTACTGACATATACATTAAACAAAATAATGTATAGCAATTTTCGTAATACGTATATACTAATTCAACACATGATAATAAATTTTATTATTTATTTCGCTCGAATATTACGAATATAGCCATATTAGAAGCGCGATGATGTACACATCGTATTAAGTACCTTTTCCTTATAATACGAGCAAATGATTATAGGATAATTCAAATCGTGAGGTACGGCAGTACGTGAGGTACGATAGTATTTTGGTAAGCGTTTTACACTTCGCCGCGAGGTTGATCTTTATAATTTCCTGAAGTCAGGTAAGCGACAAGAGGTTAGTTAATAGCAACGTTATTCGATGTTGCATGCGCTTTTGAAGCAGCCGGCCGTCTGTCACATAGGTTATCCAGTGCCGTAGGTGGTTAGC
>NW_006263351.1:1841582-1843764 GCF_000469605.1 Apis dorsata | reverse complement strand
GTGGCTCGCCGGAAGCCAGTCGGACATCAAAGTACCCCGTCTGGCTTCCTGGGTAATTAATTCCTCCTGCTGCCAACTTTCATACATGGACATCGTACTTCCGACAGACCATCATCGGAATCTCTCGGAAAAAGTGGCCTAAGTTATAAGCGGCTCGTCCTACCGCTTCTATTGATGAAAATAATCAATCAACGTTTAATTAGATTTATGGTCTTCCCCGTAGCAATCTTTCACTTTACGCTACATATACTTGAATCCTTGATTTTATTATTAATATTTTCTCAAACGTGTGCGAAATTGTTTCTAATAAATTATTCATAATTATTTTCTAAAAAAAAATCTCAATTAATGGATGTATAATCTCCTCAATGATTTCAAATTGAAAATTTTATATTGTTGAGATTTTATATATGTCATTTCATTGGTACGTATAAGTGGCGATTAATTTTAGTTTTCAAATTATTTTTTTTATATATTAGACTGATTTATTAACACTAATATACTATTTTTTTCATTTTTATAATTATATAATTATTATTGAAACAGTATTATACGAAAAAATTTATCAATTAAAAAGTATACGCTGTAATTGTATAATTCATTAAATTCATAACCGTGTTGTAACACAACTTAAATAACGATTCAATGTATTTTTAAGTATTTTAATTAAATAACGTTATTTATTATTTTGCATATATAAAAACAAAGGTCTAATAAGATATTATATAATAAGTTTTTCACTATAAATGCAATCTATTTTAATAAATCACAATTCATTTTATATTCTTTACGTGATGAATTATTTTTTATTATATTGTTTAAATATTATTTTTGTTACTCATTACATATTCTATTTAGCACAGGCAATAGTCTCACAACGTCATATTTTTGTCTAGCTCAACTTGTATTAATAACTTGAAAAATAGCACGTTGTAAATTACCTTTCAATAAGTCGTTATTATTTGATAAATATGTGGCCGCCTACGATAGTCTTCTCAAGTAGAAACTTCCTATAAGTGTCAGACATTATACATCTATCTAATCTAACATTTGAAATGGATACGTAAGTAAAGAAAGAAATAAGTAAAGAACAATTTATCGAAGATTGTATATTTAGATAATTGTATATTTTGACGTAATAATATGAATATTATAAATATTTATGAATTATAAATATTCCTTAAAACGAACTAAAATATCGAAAACTAAAATTTGATTACTCTTTACACATATGAGAGAAAATTGTTCAAAATAATATTTTTAATAACATATTTCAAATTTATTTATCGGTGAGAAAATAAATTCCCTCAAAAATTGTTTACATTATATGCAAAAGATCTACTAAAGATCTCTAAACTTATCTAAAAACTAAATCAAATTTATTCTTCAAGAATTCTCACAAATTCAATTAGTTATTCTACTAAATTCACCATCAACGTAGATAATCAATATATACAAATTTCTAAATGTCAAAAAAATTTCAAAAAATTTTCAGTAAATTAAACAATCTGAATTCGAATTTCTTTTATAATGTTCCATAAATCATTAAAATATTTCCAATTTCAATTATTAAGAAATAATCGAATAAATTACTCTCCTTAATTCGTTATCAAATGCATTATCTTAACTTATTATAATTATAATCAAAGTTATGATCAATAGACTAAAAAACTAAAATTTTCAAATAACTTTATTTAAAATATTCGAACGACATAAAATATTCGTAGCTACTTTAATCTTTTCGTATAATCTCAACTATTCATTATTTTTAGAATTAACTGTTACTCGATGTTTCGAACAATAAATTATCGAACGTTATTCTTAACATGAACCGTTAAAATTTTGCCGATCTCCACCTGCAACGAATTCTCAAATCGACAACGAAAATTGTCGTCGCGCCTTATCGGTCCAGAAACCAGAAATGCGTGGCCGAAGATCAGCATCGGCAGTGGAGGTGTAAGGTGATTGCCAACATCATGCAGGTGTATTAATAGATTTCGTCCTCGCCACGGGGGGTGAGAAAAGAGGTCTCTCTGCTGCAGGGAAGGGGGATGGATCAGGGGAACGGGGTGAAGAACGGTCAGAGCACCGGTGCCAAGCAGGTGAGCAGAGTTCGTCCAATCACGAGCCACTCTCCGGATTTTCTTGCGTCTCGCTCCTCCCTCCCCGAGCTTGCGGAGGT
>NW_006263351.1:1837003-1841189 GCF_000469605.1 Apis dorsata | reverse complement strand
CACGCCCCGCCTCCCGCACTTGCGGCTTTTCCGCGCTTCCGCGGACGCTTTCCGCATTCGCGTTGGTGGGGCACGGAACTCGGAGACGAGGAACCACGAGGTTTCGGCCGACAGTGCTGTCTGGACCGCGCTGGATGAATCTACTTCGACCGTTTAGGCGACTTAACGTTGATCCAGATTGTGCGTTTTGTTGGAATTTTCATGATTTTGTTCTTTTTTAAAGATATTTAGCTAATTTTTTTAGATTGTGGGTCGTGGAAATTTTCATTCGAAGTATAAATATGAATGTCGGAAGATTTCTTTGCCTTTAGATTATGGGTTATTGAAATTTTCACGATTCCATTCTTTGGAATATTTTAGAATGAGAAATAGAAAAGTAATTTTCTTTCTTAGATTACGGATGTTGTTGATTTGAAGCTTTTAGAATACATAATAATAAATATTAGGAGGTAATTTTTTTCTTATTTGATTATGGATTGTTGAAATTTTCATGATTTTTATATTTGTAAGATCAGGAGGTAATTTTTTCTTTCCTATATTGTGAATTATTGAAATTTTCATAATTTTCTTCTTTTAGAATAAATGTTAGAAAGTAATTCGATTCTTTTTAGATTTGATTATTAATTTTTAGAATCTAAGAATTCTTAATCTCCTGTTAATCTTTAGAGATATCTAAATACCAAAAGATAATTTTGCTTTCCTTGTTAAATTTTCATAATTTTAAAATATTTAAATAAAGAGATAATTAGATTGTTAAATTTTGATTTTATTCTTTTAAAATGTTTAAATAAAGAGATAATTCTCATCTCCTTAGATTCTGAATTGTTAAAATTTTCATGATTTCTTTCATGATTCCTTTGGATATTCAAATATCAAGAGATAATTCTGCCTTTCTTTCGATTAAAATTTTTTATTCAGCGTATAGAAATGTTTAGGAAATTTTATATTTTTCTTTTCCTAATGTGAATTATTAAAAATTTTAATAATTATTGTTCTTTTAGAGTAACTAAATTCTGTTTTCAAAATCTAATATCTAAAATATTCTATCTACTGTTTCGAAATATTCAATAAACGAAATTTTATTTCTTTTATATCCATCTTGTTATAATAACTAAATTGAATTGTTTTTAGATATTTATAAAATATGTACGAACTTTCCCATTTTATTTAAAAAATAAAAAATATAGAATTTCGAAATATTGCAAATATTTTACAAAATGAAAAAAATGTTAGATAAAATGTTCCACTAGAATTGTTTATTGGAAAATTTCGATACGAAGAAGATAGAATGTAGAATGATATTTTGAAAAGAACTATATTAAGTTTCATAAAACAGAAAATAATTATTACTTAGGAAAGTTTACTGTAAAGAAAATAGTACGAAGGATTATAAAAACAAATTTTTTTTAAAAGAAGAAAACTCGAATGATAGATAATAATTATTCTTTGAAAAATTTTGTTACAAAGAAAATGTTACGATAGAACGATTTTTAAGATTTGTTTCTGAGAAGAAAGTAGAATACTTATAATTCTTCTTGCACCACATTCTTACATTTACCACATAACACACTCTCTTTCCCTTAACACATTTCCAATCCTTCCTCAATTAGCGATCGATGTCCAATCCGCGACAAGAAAATTGGCCCACAATGGCCGTGAGACGTCAGACTCCGTGGCTCCAATCTCCGATCTGTTTCTCATTGTCTGAAATCGCATAAAAGTTTCACCGGTAGCATTTAGGGAATACAATAGCAGAAATATCCCCCGAAGTAGCATAGAACACGCATAAAGAGCGAACGAAAGACAGAGAGCAACCAGTAGGAGAGAGAGAAACGTAGAAATGGATCGTCTTCTCCTCTACCGTTGTCCCCTCCATGTACGCGTAGAAGGGTCGTGTTTACAGGCGGGTTCCGCTAGATGGCACCGAGGCTTCCTTACGCGGTGGCTCGCAGTCGCTCCACGGCGCTCAGACCGTGCGGTTGTCCCGTCTCTTTCGGCTTTCGAAAAAAAGCCCGCCAGCTAGTAGGCGAGCATCGACTCGATTTCTCCTTCGCTGCGCAAGCGATACACACGTATCTCCATTCTCATATTGAAATCTCGTCAGACATTTCCATCTGATAGAAAAATCTATATCCGCATATACTTTTCGTGAACAGAATTCATCTCGCAACAGAACGAGCCTCCGAGAATTTCATTCGGACACGTTCGCGGCCCGAATCACTCGGTCCCTGGAGGACGCGGGAGCGCACGCTCTCGGTGTTTCTACCCCTGTCGTTTCAGTCAACCGCGAGCGAGCGTCGCGGTGTCACGTGTTTGTTGTATCCGTTTCCGCGTACACTTAATCAAATAATTGGCAAGGCTTGCGATTGACCAACGATTCTTAACACGTTTCTTGAAATAATTTACTCGTTGAATATTATTTGATTGAACGAACGAATGTTATTAATACATTTAATGCAGTTGATCGAGGATATTGAACAGAGGATTTGGAATAAATTTTTTTGGAATAGACTGGAAAATCTTTTTCATTTAATCGCGATCAAAGGTGCATAGAGGGCACTGGTGTGCGGTCGTTTTCTGTTTACGCTCTCCTTTTCTGCCGCCTGCCTCTCCATTGGGTGGCTCGCTCGTGATCGCCACGTGGTCGTGTCGCGATCGATCAGTGGGTGCATCCTGTAACCGGCCGCGAAGGAAACGGAGCACGCGAAGCGGAGATAAGCGGAGAGGATCACTCGGAACTGGTGCTGCTAGGAAAACGTCCTGCCAGCCAGAGTGAGTACCCTTGTTACGATCAACGAACTTGTAGCATATTGTTGCCTTGCCGCATTTCCACCCCCTGCCGCTACCCTCCTGTGTTTGCGCCCCGCTGTCGATGGTCCTTGAACTTGCTTTGCCAAGGGTAGGATAGGTCTTTATTTGTTGCATCAGGTTATTGAAAGAGTTTTTGCGTTATTTTCTCTGTCATTTGCGTATTGCTGCCAATTCTTTGAAGGTCGATATTTTTTCATAGTATTATCTATTGTGATATGTATTACATTTTTTTTTTTTTTTTGTAAGATATTTAGAATTTTTCTTATCGTAATCAAAATTAATGAATAGAAGTTTTTTTTTCATTTGTAATTTGTAGGACAAGCACGTTCGTGTAACCGAATTGTCCAGTTAATTTATAGAAGTTCATGTTTACGTGACATTAAAATGCATGATAATGTAAATTTGAACACAATCTATAACATCTAAATGTGTCAAAGATATTCAAATGTATTATAAAGACGTTCATATAAATGAAACGATGCTCAGATAATAGAAATAGAAAAAAAAAGTTCGTATAGTTAAAATTTATTCGAACATATAAAATTTTGTTCATAAAAATGGAATTCATATAAAAAAATTTCACTATGCACTGTTTTTCATTCACTAATAAATCATAATATTTATTTAAAAAAAAGACTTTAAAAGATTGATCTATAATCGCAGACGTGGAAAACGTGTATTGTGACATTAGCATAAATGTATGATTTCGATCGACAAATTTTCTTTCATAATATTCAAATATTAAAATTATATTATCGATTAAATTAATTATATTATTTATTTCAAATTAGAGTTAATATTCTAATTATAGAATACTAAATTATATTACGTTTATATATTGATAAATATTAAAAAGAATATCTATGTTCCTTCCATCTATGTCCATCTATTTCCCAAACAACTTCTAATATCGATCAACTTTATCGATATTAATTATTCGATTTCTAGAATGTTAACTAAAATTATAATTACTTTCCGTAGTGACTCATATATTAATTACATTACTTCAATTCATTATTATTCGTATAATTATAGAGTTAACAATTAACATCGTATCGATGAATCAATTATCCCCCGCTCAACTTTTCGATTGTCCAATACCAAAGTTCAAACTTCAAAACTTTTCTCAAATTTAATCGATCCGAGACGAGATTGTCCACCATTGCCGCCAATCGTTCTCGCATTGTAGACGAGTGATTAAATCGAACTTTCTGCCGAAAATTTCGCGAGCTTATCGGGCCTTTGGCGGTGGTGCACCATCGATCTAATTGCATCGATTGTCAGCAAACCGCGTGAAGAGAGACTAGAGCGGGGCCTGCGCGTACCCAGGTTTAGCCCTTTAAATGACTTAGCAGACAATTTGCCCATTAACTCA
>NW_006263351.1:1835380-1836748 GCF_000469605.1 Apis dorsata | reverse complement strand
TAGCCGTAATGGAAGCCATTGTTCGACCTATCTTGTCAGTAATACACGGCCGCCTTGTGTCTGTGTATGTGTACGTGTATGTGTGTGTGTATGGATATGTGTGCGCTCGCGGCGCGTGCACGTATTACAGGTAGTAGGAGGATTCTGTGTGCACGCAGGGGGACATCAAGACACTTGCGATATCGGGTAGCCTACATTGTGCGTCGAGATGAGATCGTCTCATTACGATTACGTTAATTAATCTAACGCATTATGGCCTGATAGTCCCTTAAGAAGGCTTGTCCGAAAAGCTACCGCGACGTAACTGTTTCTAGGATAGGGGGATAAGGGGAAGGATGAGGGTAGGATGGTAATATTGCTTGGAGGAATAATTATTTCGTATATTGGATTTTGGTGGCTTAAGATTAAGGTGTTTTATTGAAGAGATTTTATTGAAGAGGGATAATAATAGATTTGATCGTTAGAACAGACAGGATTTACGATTTTGCTAATATTTCACGATGTTATTCAGATTTTATTCAGTTAATTAGTTTATAATTGTATTGTTGGAATAAAAATGATGTAGAAAAGAATTGGTATTATTGTTGTTTATATGAATTTTTTGTTCTGCCAATAATAAATTATGAATCTTTTATAATCTATATTTTAATAAATTATTTACTTTTTTACATAGTTTTTATTCGTTAGCAGATCTAGATGTAAAATAATACCTAATATTTAATAATAGTTAGATATTCATAAGTATAAACCAAGTTAGAGATTAGATTTGCTCATCACCATTCTTTTCTCTTTATTTATATATTAAAACATATTTATCATATCTATTTATCAGATCTACATCTATAAAAATTTAAATCAATAATTCAGTTCAATAAATCCGTCAATCGCCATTTTTATATTTTTTCTTGTGCCGAGTTAGTGGCTACGAAATCGTTTAGATTAAATATTTCTAACAATTCTCTTTTAAAGAATATTTAAAACAAATATCTTCGTACTTTATTTATATAATATTCTTGATGATACATCATTCAAAAATCTATAATAGAAAATGCGTTCATAATATGCACTTCTCTCTCATCATGTGCACCATCATGTTCTGCCTCTTTGCCTAAAAAATCCTAAACGAGAAAAACACAAACTGAAATCACTGAAAAGATTAAACTCAAGTGGAGAGTTCACTCATTTCAAATACCGCGCTCGTCCGTACAACCAATTGAAAAGGGCATCGAGTGACATCAAAGGTTCCGCTCGCCTCTTGTCGTCTCCCCCTACTCTCTCGTCCCGGTACTCGTCCCATGCACGAGAAGCGGAACGAGCGCGAGCGATACGAATGGGAACAGTGGTCGATGGCGAATCCTTGGAGGACTC
>NW_006263351.1:1831001-1834879 GCF_000469605.1 Apis dorsata | reverse complement strand
AGAGAGCGTGTGTGCCGGTGAGCATAGTCGGGCGACAGTCCTTGAACGGGCGGGGGACGAGGGCGATGAATGAGGAGAGAGCGTGAATACGAGGATGAATCGAGGTCCTTGATTCGCCGTGCGGAAGGTGATCGTGCGTCGAAGCGAGGGAAAAGATTGTAGCGCGATATTTATTGTTATTGAATGGTCTTTCCTTTATTTTCGCTTTCGCAATTCCTTATTGGAATTGACTTTAAAATTAAACGATTTGAACATTTTTAAGCCTGTCTCGTGAAGATTGCGTATGCTCGGATCGAGGAAGGAAATTGTGGCTCGGAAATGTATTGTTGCTATAAATGTTCTTTTAGGGATTTTAAAGGAACTCAAAAATTGATTACGATTTGAAAGTTTTTTTTTTTGAGTTTGAAACTTCTCTTCATGAGGAAAGAAATTGTAATTTGGGAAATCATTATTGCTACTGAATGTTTTTTTTTTTATTTTCAATGTGTAATCAATAACTTTAAAATTAAATTATTAAATGTAATATTCAAGCAGTTTAATAATGTTTTAATATAAGAAAAAGTAACTTTATATTCATCTTCAACGCTTTGATTAAAAATGCTTTTTTTCTTCCTTGTTATTCTTGTATCGGTCTTTCTTATCCACATTATTCAACAGTTCGTTTAATAGTAGCAATTTATCTTTTTTCAATATAATAAGTACAGTTTTAAAACAGTTGATGTTAACAAAAATAGATTTGATGATCAAAATGTGAAACTTAAAAAAGACAATCTTGTTTGTTTTTCAATGATATTAGAAAAACGTTAAACTTTTCCAAAAAGAGTCTTTACACAATTTATCTATATATAATTAATAATATTAAAGAATTAATAATTACAAATTAATCAATTACAAATTAGTTAGATTATAAAATACTGTTTCAAAATTGTATAAAATAAAATAATCAAATGATTTAATGTTTTCTCATAAAATATTGATTTCTTAAGCGCATTAAAAAGTCAGCTCGAGTATTTTACAAATAAATTAAAAGCATTTTGAATAAATAGAATAGCGGAAGTTGTAGAAAGATAAAACTTTGAAACTAAGACATTATATATAATATATAAAATTTTATATTCATGATTTTATTTCTCCATTCCAGATAGTTTTATTCATTATTTTGAAGAAACGAAGATGTCTATATAAAATATAAAATCTACATATATATATAAGACTCTGTTTAATAAAAAAAATGAATGAAACTTTTGGGAGAAGCTATAATAATTACTTTGTATGGCGAACGTTGATTGAACCCTTTGTGCTCTACCTAGATTGGATTATGTTGACAAGGCTTGTTCGATTAGGTAAATGTATGGGTAAGATGTTTTATTAGCGGTATATTAGATCTCAGAGAGGAGTGAATAGTTGTGTTCTAATTTAAAGGTCATTTGGGAGTGAGAGATCGATTAGAATGATAATTTATAATTATTAATTAGAAAAAAAATTGATATGTATGTTCTAGCATATTAAATATTAAATATTTTTTGAATCAATTTAATAGATTTAAAAAAATGAATTATTTTACAATAAGATGATATCAGTTAGAAATATGCAATTAGATATGCAAAACTTATAGAAGTTTATATTTTAAAATCACTGAGATATAGCAGTATTTATAATATCTAATTTTTAGTTGCAACGAATTACTTATTAGAAACTATTAAAACTATTAAAATGAAAGATCATCATTGCAATTTATTAAAATTTAGTAAAAAATTAAATAAATAATATATAATTTTGATAAATAATTTATTGAAATATTAAAACTATAAAAAAGCTCTTTTTGTAAGAGCATATATAATACAAACAGTATTAAAAGAAACAAATAATTTAATTAATATTAATAAATCACATTTTTTATATTGATTTAATAAAATTAACGAATTTCAAATTGCACATTATAAAATTTTTTAAATAATCAAATTTTTAGAAATAGAAATCATATAAACTAACATTAGAGATTAAAAACTTGTTTAAAATAAATTGTATGTTAAAAATAATAATAACTTAATTCTTCAAAATTCAATTTCGCTATAATAATAAAAAATATTTCACCGATTCATAACATGAAATTAAAAAAAAAAAATGATTTTCATCCCATTGTTTTCATTCAGAAAAACAGAAAATTCGCACCCAAATTCGCATGTCAAGAATAATACCAATACCGATTTAATACAAGGATATACTCATACTCGATCGATTTTATGAGCCGTAAACTCGTAAAGCAGGGTTCAATGGGTTATCAGTCTCCCTTTTAAGAATCGATTCGAAGTGTACGGGGAAGAGATATTGTCCAAGGCCGTTTAAGAATTTAATCGAACGTGGTCGCGACGATTACGCGAGAAAATTTGATTTTGGTACGCGCCGTCCAAATCGTGTGACACGAGAAGGAGAAGGAACGAGTATGATCCGCGAATGAAGATTCATTGCGCGGCATTTATTGGATCGTGACAAGCGAGGAAGAGGGATAAAAGCTGCGAAGGGTCAGAGAGCTCCATAAGAGAGAAGATGAGCAATTCTCATTAAAAGTCGAGTATTAATATTTTAACGGACGCTCGTCATTCGAGCGAGTGGTTGTGGTGCCCAACCGAATATCTCACCCTTCATATCGAAAATTTGTTAACCTCTTAAGTGACCCGTGAAATTGAAGAAATTGAAAAAATTTTTAAACCTTTCTTTTCTCTTATTAAATTTTTTGAGTAAGTTATTCTTAGAGTGAAAGTAAATAAGTTTTTATTTAAATAAAACCACTTTCTTGACCGAAATTGGAGAAGCAGTCCAACAAACATGCATATCCTTCTTTTAAATGGTTGGATAATTCTAATAATTCTAATTTATTCTAAGAGATATTAAAGATAATTTAAAAAAAAGAGAAAAAGTAAGTAAAAAAAGATATATAACCAAAAGTTTGGAATCATTAAAGTGTTTCACAAGGTTAATCAAAAGTTAGGTTAAAATTTTGCAATTTAAAAATTACTATTGATCTCTAATTCTTAATAAAATAATAAAATTAACAATTTAACTATAATTGGAAAAATAATTTCAAAAAAAAGAAAAGACTGAACAATCTACATCGAACGTGATTCACTCTTAACCCTTTCAAGATAAATTTAATCAAATCTCTTAATGTAACATCATAATATAGTATCAATACAATAAATAAAAGAAAAACTCTAGATTCTTCTAATTTTCAATATGTGATCCCATTTCCAATAGTATTCTATGTATTCCAGAGTAATCAATAACTCTTAGAAAAGATCCTAATAATTCCTCCCTTTACTTTTTTCAACTTCAAAACATATCCCAATATCCAAAAAAGGATTTAAAAAATCGAATACGCGCATTTCCAGGCACGAAAAGAACGGAAGAGACGCAAAGTGTGCTCGTACGTTTATCATTACACGATATTCAATGATGACATCCACCATTGGATGTTAACCGTTAACCGATAACGTCTCGTTTTTTTCTTCTTTTTTTTTTCTTTTTTTTAACCTCGTGCGATTTTATCCTATCCAATTACGAATCTCGCCAGATATATCTGGCACCTGCACACAGGTAAGTAGCATCGCAACACAGATCTCGCGCGATTCGTAAGAAAAATCGTCGAACGACGTCCCATATCGCAGATTATCACGGGGGACGTTACGGGGTGGGGCGGACAAATTGCGGGGAAGGTAATCGCGAGATAAAATGACGCGATAATCGCTTTACAGATTGACAGAGGGCCAACGTGGAGGGAACACAGCGAGCGTGTCACGTCGATGTTGCTCGCGTCGATCCTTTGGGAGCTTTGCGAAAGCGACGCTTGTTTCCGCGACGCTTGAGCACCGCTGCGTCCG
>NW_006263351.1:1825580-1830156 GCF_000469605.1 Apis dorsata | reverse complement strand
TCCCGGCACCGTTCGTTCCTCGACCTTTCAACCGAACTTGTCCAACAGTGTCTTACAAGAAGGGAATCGGCCGAGTTGATAGGGCCAATTCTTCATTTTTAATATATCGTGTAAACCAGTTTTTCTTTTCATTTTTGTATAAACAAGACGAGTTATACAGAGGATATCTATAGGATATCTAAGGGATAGAGGATGTTGAAACAATGATTTAAAGAGGTTGGTGAGTCTCACTAGGAGGAGGAAAAAATGTTTCAATCCAAAGTAAGATGTTCTACGATCAATCCTTTTGTGCGTTAAGATTGGCTTTTTATCATTTATCATACAAACATTCGACGACACGTTGAATGTTTGTACAAGAAAGAAATCGAGATTTTAGAAGTATGTAAGAGTAATCTCTTAATAATTTTGAGATGTAACAATGTTTGTTTAAGTGTTGAACGTTCGAAAATGATATAAAATCGATTTTGAGAAGGATTGATTGTATAAATGCTTTTGAATGTTTTCTCTTTCTTTTACATAGCTAATTCTTCAATTATCGTTAATAACTGTTCAACAAACGTGCAATCGTGAAGTTATAAGTAAATAACTGGCGCAATAAAAGTTATTTCTATATTTTAATCAATCTATCATAAATAATATCAACGTATTACTAACCTATATATATATATAGACAAGTCTTTTCTCTAATAGATAACTCCATGAAAAAAATTGGAGATCAAACTGTGATAAAGGAAAAGGAGTTTTGTTGGATTTATTGGAATGTAGAGTTTTGGTTGGAGGAGTGGAGGAGATCTTGTTTGGGGATGAAGTTTGAACGTGTTGCGTAAGCGGATCGATGTTTGACCCATTGAATGTTTGGTCTGCTGAAGAGAGAAAGAAAGAGAGAGAGAGAGAGAAAGAGATTTAATATTTAATGAAATATTGGGTGAACCATGAGATGGACCATTTACGTAATTTCTGAAATACTTGCTTCATATTCGTGATTAGTAACTTGATCTAATTTTATACGTTGTACTATAAAAAGAAATTTATTTAATTACATTGCATTTTACGTAAATATTTCTTTTTAGATTGTTGTTGTTTTTAGGTGTTTCTTGCTTATAATTTCATCTTTGTAAAATAAATACATAGAGATGTTTAATTCAATAGCTTATAAATGTTTATACTTAATAAATAAAATATTATAAATTATTATTCTAAATTTTCCAACATTATATATTTAAAAGAAAAATTTGCACATTTATGAAAATTGATCTTTAGATTGATAAAGAGAATAATATTACATTAACTTTATTTAATTTAATAATTTCTAAAATTTGCCAAATATTATCTTATACCATTATAACTTCATATTATCCTAATATTCTCATAAATCCTAAATGCATTTTAAATTATATATTATATATATATATAATTATAATAATAATTATATATAATTATATATTATAAATTATATCATGGGCAAAAATTTGTAATAAAAGTACAATTTAAAATACAAATTAATCCTCCTGTAGAAATAATAATAATCACATATTAATAATTAAATCAAATAAAATTTTCACAGACTTTCACCTGTCCTCGTCGATCAATATCATCAAACTTCGCTTTCACCTAATCATCGCGAAATCCTTTCTTCCTGTCTTTCGTGTATCGAAGCGTTGGCGCGGGAAGGCGCCCACCAGCTGCAACTGTAGGAAAAGTCGAAAGTTAGACGTTAAACCTTCCACCTTTCGCGTCCGTTTGCACGACCTACAGGCACAGATGCTCGGTTGTGCAGGTGCGTGTACATGCATGATTTTACATGCGAGGTTTACGTGCTCGTGTAGGGCCGAGAGGGTTGACTGGCTCTCCAGTCGATCAATAGCACCCCCACGTTTGCGTCCCTGGGTGAATGCATGCGATAGGCACCCCATTGCTATGCCACCCCGAAAGCCACTTTATATTTTAGTGGGAATGTTCTACAACCCTTGGAAAGACACTCTCGAACCGGTTCGAACGGCCGAGACCGATGCCATGTGCGAATCGACTCCTCTTGCCATCCCAACCCCTTGTTTCGAGCCTGTTTCCGAATGAATATGACATGAAGGTCATTTCTCTTGTTTAATCCTTGTAATTAATGCCCTTTTTCCGCCCTTTGCTCAGATCGATTTCTTTTTATTTTCGACGATATTCTGATTTTTTTTTTTTTTAGAAAATTTTTTAGAAAAGACAGATATAAATTTATCTTGGATTACAAAAAAATAGAGAAAAAAGTTTTTCTTTTATGCAATAAACGATTGCATTTGGTTATTTTTCGTTTATTCGAAAAATGATTTATCAGAAGTGTTAAAATTGGTAAAATACAACATTATATCTATGTGATATTAGAAAATCCAGAATCGTTGATGTTAAAATACAGAAAGGCGAAATTGAAAATTATATGCACATTCACTTAATATATTAAAAAATTTCTTCAGTTTGACTGCTAAAAAAATATTCCTAATTTTTATAACTATACAACTTTACAGGATTATTCCAGTTTTATTCCAAACATTATTTTCCTCATAAAATATAACGAAAATCTCTATTAATCTCCTACTATTTAAAAATTCCCTTATCCAAATTTATATGTTATCTCTCTATCGAATCTAATAACCAAATTTCTATTATCGTAAAAGTTCGAACGAGAATAAAGAGAAGAGATTTAAGAAGTTTTATTTAACAAAAAAAGAAAAGAGGAACAGTATTCGAAAATATTTTCGAGATGACCAACGTTTAACAAATGGCGTCGATCCTCTTTGCAGTTAAAATTTCGTTAAGGAACTCATTATCGCTCGGGACAGCACGAAAACGAAGTGATGGTGGGCCAAGAGAGGTCGAGGTGGCTTCGGCAATGAATTAAGGTCGCGACATTAATCCTGGCCGGGGTAGCGGCCATGCTATCACGACATGTCGTAAATAACTTTGGGGTACGAGGAGAGGGACAAGGGCAAAAAGATTTCTAAAGAAATGTAAATTAAGGAATAAATTGATCGGTGCTGCTCGGTACCAGCGACAACTTCGCCTTCAACTGGTCGCAACGAAGTGGCTCCTTAAGCAGCTTTTGCTTCTTGAACGGGGTGCGATCGAACGGTCACGCAAAATATTAATTTCGTTGCCTCGCCTTGTGCACGCTTGTAGATTGTGTCGCATTGCGACGTAATGGTCTCTGATACAACGATTGATAAGCAAGTAAGATAGCCTTTCCTCGATAAAACTAACACGAGTTGGTTGTTAGATTTAGGATTTTCCTCGTGAAAGAAGTTTCGCAGAACGGTATCGTAATGTTTGTTGCATTTCTGAGTTGATAAGATTTTTTGCAATGCTTTATTATATAATATCGTAATAACGATTTAAATGTAATTATGTCGATAACCTTGAAAATGAAATTTTTTTTTCAATGTTTTATTGTTTGCGATAAAGTATAAGCAGATCGTTGAATTCTGTATTTATACTTTACCTATTACTGTTAAAAAGTAAATTATTTCTTATTCAAAGGTAAAGATATACAAGAATCTGAAATTTTTAGATATCTGACATTGTCGATAAATTCTGAAAGTATCTTACGATAATCTAAATCCATGATGAGTATTGTTGAATATGATCATGAATTGAAATATTTATAAGTATAATACATTTAGTATTATCGTGATTTTGATACAATTTAATATCATGATATATACTAATAATATATATATTTATCAAATAAGTAGGGAATTACTTGAAAATTATAAGAAAGATCGGTATCATTACTTAATATCCTCATGATATTACATTCTATCTAATTATCTCAGAAAATCCAAGAATATCATTATTCATAAAAACCTTCCTTTCGAAAAGAAAATATCCAATCTTTCAAATATCTTTCCGACAAGATTTATATAAAACGAACTCTCGAAGAAAGAAGTGACTCTTTATCTCGATTCTTCTTCAAAACGTATTGACTCTAACGGATAAATGAAATGGTAAAAAGAAAGAAAAAAAGAGAGAAGTTCCTCGTTCACGAAACAACAGCGAGGATTCCCTGAGAGTATCTTTCAAGGATGAGAAGCACGGTCGGTACGACAGGTAGCTGCACGGAGAATCATACTGGGTCACGTTTTCATCAAGACCTCAAGGCGCGGACGAGATCTCGGTGATACAGGAAGAAAAGGATGAAAGGATGAAAAAAGGACGGGGACACGGATAGGGGTTGAACACACCATTGTTTTTCGACACACTTTCTCTCCACGGTCCTCTCGAAGACAATGCATGCCTTGCCTCTAACCATCTCTATCGCGCTCTGCTGAACGGACATCGTTTTTCTTTTTCTCCTCGTTGGCATGTCACTGCGCTCATTAAGTAAATCACCGTCATGGCGGCTCGTTTTCGAGCCAAAGTGAAAATTCACGGTGTGGACGGATGTGGAATCTCTGTTTCCTCGAAGGAATTTCTCTTCAACGCTATTTAGATGTCCGGAAATTCGAGCTGGAAAAATTAAAACAACGTGTCCTCCAGCTGGGAACGTTTTATTTTTGCTCGGTGAAGCTAGCGTTCATCGTGAAACCTCTTATGGTAT